>NW_012098610.1:677062-694755 GCF_000951045.1 Mandrillus leucophaeus | reverse complement strand
TATTAGGTCTAACATTTATGTCTCTAATCCATCTTGAATTAATTTTCGTATAAGGAGTAAGGAAAGGATCCAGTTTCAGCTTTCTACTTATGGCTAGCCCATTTTCCCAGCACCATTTGTTAAATAGGGAATCCTTTCCCCATTTCTTGTTTCTCTCAGGTTTGTCAAAGATCAGATGGCTGTAGATGTGTGGTATTAACTTAGCTGTTTGGTGCGAGAGGCCTAGTATTCAGCCTTTTTCAGGTTTTGATATGTCTTCCACACTAAACTTAATTATTTCTAGCTTTTGATTTAAATTAAAAGATGTGTGTGATTATTCCTTTCATTTGAACATTTAGACGCCATTGTACTGTTATTAATTGACTAATTTCAGTATTGTTGTATCTCAGGGCATAGGGACTCACAAGGAAAGGGATACAGACAGGGAACTGCTGGTCAGTAGATTAGTCAGAACAGCACAACATTTACTCATTTAGCTCACTGTCACGTAAGTGTGGTTTGTGGCACCCCAGAAGAATTATAATAGTAACACCAAAGATCCCTGATTACACATCACCATAACAGGTACAATAATAATGAAAAAATTGAAATATTGCAAGAATTACCAAAATTTGACAGAGACATGAAGTGAGCACATACTGTCGGAAAAATCGTGCTGATAGACTCGTTCAGTGCAGGGTTGCCACAAACCTTCAATTTGTAAAAGAACACAATATCTGCTAAGCACAATAATGTGAAGTGAAATAAAAGGAGGCGTAATTCTGTTTGTGTACGTATGTGTATATATATGCATATATATATATGTGTGTGTGTCTCCATGTAACCACCATGCATTATATATGCATATATATATGCACATGTATATACATATATACATACACATACATATGTATACACATGCACACACACATATATATATATACACACACACAGTTCATGGCACCCCAACAGAATTTATAGATGATAGATAGATGATAGATAGATAGATAGATTGATAGATAGAAAGATTTGTACATGAAAGAATTTTTTTTAAGGAATTGGCTAACTCATTTATGGAGGTCAGGAAGTTTCATGATCTATCATCTGTAAGCTGGAGATCCAAGAAAGCTGGTGGTGTAATTCAGTCTGAGTCCAAGGGCCTGAGAACCAGGAGTGCCACAGGCAGGAGAAGATCCATGTCCCCACTCAAGAAATCTGGCAGGAAGGAAAAGAGGAAAATTCCTCTTTCTGCTGCCTTTTTGTTTTATTCAGGCCCTCAACAGATTGCATGATACCTACCCACATTGGGGTAGGAATCTTCTGATTCCACTGATTCAAATGCCAATCTCTTCTGGAAACACCCTCACAGATACACTCAGAACTAATGTTTAATGTGGGCACTCTATAGCACAGTTCAATTGAAACATAAAATTAACCAGCACACTTTCACAACATAACCTAACTGTTGGGTGTTTGAGTGTGTGTTCAGTCAGTCAGTTGGAAGCACTAGCCTGGTGGCAGAGTCTTGGAGAAAACAGAGCAGCAAAACTTATATTCAAAGGTTCATGCTTTCTGGATTGGTAAAGAGTAATAGCCAATACCTAGGCCATAGTGATTGCACAGGGCACATCTGTGCAACCAGGGTTTTCCACATGATCATCAGTTTTGCCCCACTCACACAAGCGTCTTTGGCAGGAAGTGGAGACCACATTGTCCACTTGTCTCCCTGTCCCAGACTTCCAGCAAACTGTAAGGCATCTATACACATATACATATTTATACATAATATATATCTTCCCTGGTTCCAGGTCAGGGATATGTGGTCCATGAATCCCCTCTTTTCCCTTGCTACCTTCTGAAACCAAGACATAGCTTTTGTTTTTGAGTCAGACAGTGCTATTTCCAGCTTCCATAATCTATGGTGAAGGTCCCAGTCTTTCAGATGACCATCTCAATTCTTATTATTATCTCAGCAGCAGTCTCCAGATCTGGTGATGGTAGGGAGGTCAGAGAGAGCTGTCCAAGCAACAACCAGTATCCAGTTGCAGTGAGGGAGCAAGGGAGTGTGGGCACAGGGATTGAACCCAGGATACAGACATCATGTACTTTCTCTGTCAGCCTTCCCAAGCTTTACAGGTTGTCCTTTTTCTAAAGGTTAATCAATGGCCTTATCCTTTTTCCAGCATCAGGAGAAAAGCTTATTTCCTTTTGGGAGAGCATTTCTCCTGAGCTAGTTCCTTTCTTTTCCTTTCCGGGTCTGCAAAAGGAAGAATTCGATGTTGAAGGGGTAGAAAAGGTCTTTCATCTATTTAACAAACATATGGCACTTACTCTGTGTCACGCATTGTTCTCAGTGCTTTTCAAATATGAATGCATTTAAACCTCATGACAGCCCCTATTCTTATTTTAAAGATGAAGAAATTGAAGCACAGAGAGGTTAAGTAACTTGTCCGAGTCATATAGCTAAGCAGTGGTGGAGCCAGATTAAAACCCAAGCTCCCAATTCTGAGCTTTTAACTCCTATATTATGCTACCCAAATAGTATGGTAGCAGGTAATATAAACTTTGGTTGTCAGGGAGAGCCTGGATTCCAGTGTCTGTTCTGACACTTGATAGCTTTGTTATACCCTGGCAAGTCTTTACCTTCTCTAAGCCTTAGTTTCCTCAAGTGTAATATGACAGTGATAACACATGCTTCAGTGCCTTGTCTGGAATAGGTGTTCAAATTTGGTGACTCTTTTTATTTTCCTTATGCTTGATATCAAACTATGATTAGTGTCTAGACTCAGTGGTCAAGTCACCCTAGCTGTGACAGTGCTCAGCATGCATGGGTTGGAACTATGGGTGGCATTCAGTCCTACTGGAGTGCTAGATTTCTACCTGAGGAGCTGATGGGATGGCCCTTCTAAAGATGGAATTCTATCAGAATTAATCAGCCATATGGTTCTGTCTCCACCCATTGTGGGAACATGGCCAGTAGGAGGTATATTTGCACGAAAGTACAGCATTGTCCCCAGCCAAGAAGTCTCATTTATACCCCTGCATGCACGCTGAAGAAGCCCTCTGGCCACAAGTCTGCTACCATCACCCTTTGTTAATGGATAGGCTGGTGGACTTAGTTGGAGATGGCTTCTTATCCCACAGATGTAAGGAATCCTAGGGCTGAAAGATACCTAAAAGTCATGTATACAGATTCACGACCTAACTGGGCATAGTGAAACACCCAAGTTCTTGACTCAGACAGACATGGATTCAAATCCTTTCTTTTTTATTCATTAGTGATCAAGTGGGAAAATTACTTTTCTTCTCTGAGCCTTCATTTTTTCACCTGTACAGTTGATATGAATAAGTGCTCATCTTCGAGGATTGTTATGAGAATTCAATGAAATAATGAAGGCAAGGTATCTAACACATAGTAAATGTTCAAAAAATCATAGCTATTAACTTGGACATCATCTATACAGAAGACAAACACCTTCAGGAATTCTCCTCTTCCAACAAAATTGATTTGTAGAGGCTACTCATGACATACTTATGCAAGGTTTTTCATATGAAGGGTCATATAAGATGTTTTGCTAGGCAGTCATTGTCTCATCTCCTTCCTGTACCTTATCACCTCATCCACAGCCACATACTTTACATTCTGTGAAAGTTGGACCTGTGGATGTTATAATTTATGTTTGTAAAGGTCTTTGTGGGAAATAAAATTGACCATTTTCAGAAGTTTGGGCAGGATTAAAGGCACCAACAGGAGATGGTGAAGCACTCAAAGTCTAATAATAGCAAGAAGCCATTATAGCCTTGGTTTGGAGGGGTAAAGGCATGGGATAGTATTACCAGATCTCAGTGAGAGCTGAAACTGTGAAGAAGTCTCTATTAAGAACTGTAGTCAGGGAAGATTCCAATAAGTGCCAGAAATGAGGCCCAAAGCAGAGAAGGAGTAGGAAAGAAATACCAGGACTGTCCTCTCCTCCCACTCTGATATGCCAGTGCCTCCCATTAGCCAAACCCAGCTAGAAGCCAGCAGACAAGGGCAGCCAGTTGATACAGTCTACAAGGTCAGCCTGCTGGGAAACAAAGCAGGGAAGAGAAGGGTAGGGAATAGATCTGGGGGTGGGGATGATAGCCAGAAAATGACCAATATTTTCATCTTTTCTACTGCCATCCTTTTCATATTTGGTTCCCGAAACCTGTAATGACCTGTGAACAGATGAGCGCCTGTTCACATTAAGGCCTTGCTCACATATCATGGCCCTAAGAAAACCTTCTCCATTTCATTGTGATCACTCCTTCCCTAGTCATACTTATTCTAGCATTGGTAACACTGTGTTGCATCTATGTGTATTTCTGCTTGTTTTTCTGAAGAGGCTATGAATTTATTAAGGGAAGGAGCCAAGTTTTATTCAACTCTGTGTTCCAAGCCCTTATTACAGGATTTGACTCAGGTGTGTCCCCAATAACGTGGGATACACTGAACTGATCATCTCTATTCTAAAAGCTTTCCTGTGGAGCAGTGTTTTCAAGACGTCCAGACATCCATTAAATTTTCATCAATATCCCTTAGGCCTCTGTCCCTGAGAGCAGCCTTTTCTAACCAGCCAGATGCTGTGGCACAAGCAGCATCCCTTAGAGTTAGCTTCATTTGGAGGCCTCATAGAAACTGTCTCTTAGCATTTTCCAAAAGCTTTTAAAACCAGTTTTCTCTGAAAAGAAAAATCCAAATACCCACCATTTGACAAATTACAGGAAAGGCAAAGTGCTCTGAAACAGGCAGTTACATTTTTCCACCAATGTCTGAATGTTGCTTAGGACCTTGCCTGGAGTTTTTATCCCAGCCTAGGGAGGCAACTGAGGATAGTGGGGACAGTGGGCAGTTGTGTCACAAAAACATCAGCTCAAGTAGCCTTCAAATGAGGACAGTACTCTGCCAGTGGCCTCTGGAGTGCCTGAAGGCCCCTCAGCTATTCTGTTCAAGGATAATGACTGACTGGAGTGGGATAGACTCTACCATTTGCAGAAGCAAAAAAAGGACAAGGATATTTACCATGAGTTGCTTCTCATCTACTGTCAATATGTGCAAGGATTGATTGACTGCTCTTATACCATGGCAAAGTCAAGAGTTACTTCTCTCAAGAATGTTCCAATCCAGAACTTTTTTTTAGTTCATTTAAGTGCCCCTTCTTACAGTGTCTCCAATACTTCGAGTCTCTGCAGTGGAAGTATAAAAATAATGCTGGGAATTTAGACACTAGCTCTGCTGCTCACTTGCTGTAGGAATTAGTTGAGTCCCTTTCTTTCTCTGGACCTCAGTTTATTTACTTAAAAAATGGAGCTAACGTCCATTCTGAACTCAACCTCATAGAGTGCATTGTAGAAAGGGAAGAAGAGATCAACTAAATTTGCCAAGCAGGAAGGAACACTCCAGGGACAATGTGATGTTTATAGGACCAAATAGGCTACGTATAGAGGTGAGGATGGGCTTGGCAGGTTGAAGGATTAGCAAGTTAACTGATGCACATGTAGGTGACAAGTACGGTACACAGAGAGAAGTGATAGGAGATGAGACTTGAAAGGAAGCTTTTGGCCTGTCTCTGAAGGACTTTAAAGGCTTGTAGGCCACTAGTACTTAAGAATCAGAGGTGACATGGTTAGTGTAGAGGAACTGCTGTCATTTTTTTTGGTCTCAGGACCACTTTAAACTCTTAAAAATGATTGAGGACCTCAAAGAGCCTTTGTTTTTGTGGTTTATTTCTATTGATGTTTATCAAATTGCAAATTAAAACTGAGAATTTTTTGAAAATTAATTAACAATTAACAATAATAGGTCAATGATATGTTAACATATAAACATTTTTGTGGAGAATATCTATATTTTTCAAAAAAATCAGATAGTAAAATAAATGATATTGTCTTCAAATTTTCAAAACTCGATTGTTGGGCTTAATAGAAAATAACCAGATTCTTGTAGCTGCTTTTGCATTCAGTGTGCTATGATATCCTGTTTTGTTTGAAGAAAATGAAGAAAATCTGGCCCCACACAGACAGATATGTAGACATTCTTCTTTAAGACTGCACCAAAATCCAATAAGCATAATTTCTTAAAGGTTAGTTGCATCATGGAACCAGAAACCATATCAAATGAACCTGTCATATTCTGTTATGTTAAAATCTGTTGATCAATCTTGTCCTTTAAATGAATCTTGCATAAATCATTCATGTATTTATTCATGAATCTTTTATCCATGCATGATTTTGTTGCATCATGCATTTGTAATTTGGAAAATATTAGTTCACGGTGTCATGCAAATCCCACATGTACCTTCCATTATACGATATATATATTATTTTACTTTAATTTCCAGGATACATGTGCAGAGCATGCAGATTTGTTACAGATATACGTGTGCCATGGTGGTTTGCTGCATCTATTGACCTATCCTCTAAGTTCCCTCCACTCACCCCACACACCGCAACAGGCCCTAGTATGTGTTGTTCCCCTCCCTGTGTCAATGTGTTCTCATTGTTCAACTCACACTTATGAGTGAGAACATGCAGTGTTTGGTTTTCTGTTCCTGTGTTAGTTTGCTGAGGATGATGGTTTCCAGCTATCAGGGAAAACCCATCCCCAATATTCAATGTGGGTCCTTTTCTATTTTCCCTAAGTGTCAGCTGGTCTGAGAAATAAAGAGAAAGAGTAGAAGAGAGAAATTTTAAAACTGGGTGTCCAGGGGAGACATCACATGTCAGCAGGTTCCATGATGTTCCCTGAGCCGTAAAACCAGCAAGTTTTTGTTAGCAATTTTCAAAAGGGGAGGGAGTGTACAAGGTAATAAAATATCACAAAGCAAATGGAGGCAGGGCGAGATCACAGGACCACAGGATGGGGCGAAATTAAAATTGCTAATGAAGTTTTGGGCACGCATTGTCATTGATAGCATCTTATCAGGAGACAGGGTTTGAGAGCAGATGACTGGTCTGACCAAAATGTATTAGGCAGGAATTTCCTCGTCCTAATAATCCTGGGAGCACTATGGGAGGCTGGAGCTGATTTCATCCCTTTGTCTATGACCATAAAACACAACTGTCCCCAAAGTGGTCATTTTAGAGGCCTCCCCTCAGGGACGCATTCTCTTTCTCAGGCATATTCCTTGCTGAGAAAAATAATTCAGCGATATTTCTCTAATTTGCTTTTGAAACAAGAGAAATATGTCTCTGCTCCACCTGTCTCACAGGCAGTCAGAGTTTAAAGTTATCTCCCTTGTTCCTTGAACATTGCTGTCATCCTGTTCTTTTTTCAAGGTGTCCAGATTTCATATTGTTCAAACACACATGCTCTACAAACAATTTGTGCAGTTAACGCAGTCATCACAGGGTCCTGAGGTGACATACATCCTCCTCAGCTTATGAAGATGATGGGATTAAGAGATTAAAGTAAAGACAAGCATAGGAAATCACAAGGGTATTGATTGGGGAAGTGATAAGTGTCCATGAAATCTTCACAATTTATGTTCAGAGATTGCAGTGAAGACAGGCATAAGAAATTATAAAAGTATTAACATGTGGAACTAATAAATGTCTATGAAATCTTCACAATTTATGTTCTTCTGCCATGGCTTCAGTCAGTCCCTCCATTCAGGATCCCTGACTTCCTGCAACATTTCTCCCTTTCTTTTTATATAAATGTGCCATGGTGATGAAGGCCTGTTTGTTCTCTTGATTTTTATGCAGGATTCTTTGACTGGTCTGGCACACTAAAAACAAGCCGATTAAACAGAGAAACATAATTCCAAAATTTACTACAGTGGAGCCCCCAATAGACTTAATCCAAGTCGTGGGATTTAATCCATAAATATTTTCTGCCACCTGATCTAATGCCTCAGCTCCAGGCACAATGAATAAATGAGCTTGAGAGGCTTCAAAAATTTTTTTCTTTAATTTAGTTATGCCCAATGATAAATTATCTTCCCTACCCAGAAGGTGTCCTTTGACCATTTCCCATGAATGATCAGTCTCATTATAGGAATATGGGGTGATACAGAAATCAGAGGTATTCCAGTTGCACTGCATTTGCATGTGATGTTCAAGACTCACTACCGGATCTCCAAGCCGAACAACAGACTGTCTTAAGTTATTAATTTGATTAGCCAATTTTTGATCAATGCCTTTTTGAGAATTCCACATTTGGGTGGAATGGGCTTGCCAATCATTAACAAAATGAGCCGTTTGAATAGATTGATGTAACACCATTCTGGCAGTGGTGGCCATTGCAGTGACTGTAATTAGGCCCATGATCATGGTGATTAAAGTGAAAACAAATCTCTTAGATCTTTTTAGAATTTGCTGTAACACTTCATTAATTAAATGTATTGGGGGGAGGATTCCCAAGGTCTGGGCAAAATTACCAGGATCCAGATTCCTTCTGGAGCTCGAACCAACATTACACTTTTACTGGAGTCAAAATGGGAGTTAATATAAGTGTATAAATGACAATTAATGCATTGGACAGTTTGATTATTCGTCCAAATTTTGATATTTCCCACTAACAGCATGTAAGGAGGCTTAACACAACTCTGTATGGGAACAGTCAGGTTGGAGGTAAGTAAAGCAGGATGTCTGGATCTACATTGATACTGAGAGACAGGGACGGTAGCAGGGACAACTGACAGAATAGTTTCCCCTTCCCATACTTGCAGTCCAGGTATGGCAATAGCCAATTTCCAAAGTTCTGTGTGTTCTGGGCTCAGAATGGGGAGTATCATATAAGGCCTTGGTGGGGGGTAAGGCCTTTATCTTCTCATTTTAAGGGAAAGATTGAGCTGAACCTCCTATGCAAAGTAGAATGATGATTCTTGTTCTCCCAATAAGAAATAAAATAAGTAGCCTCCAGGCATTCCCTTCTGCCAAAGGAGCAATTGTTTTTTAAAATAACCCTTTGGTGCCCAGTCTGTTACTAAACCATATGAGTCATTTTTTAATATTACTGCATGTGAGTGAACACAATCTTCCCAAATTAAAGTTTTAGATGGGCCCTCAAAATTTTTAGGGCCTGGTTTTCTGACAGGTTTATATCGAAAGTATGGGGTATCTCCCATTACTCCCTTTTTCATTTGTTTTAAAGGAGAAAGGGAGAGGCCAGAGACCAAATGTCCTCATTCCTCTGTAGCTGATCTCTCCAGAAGATAAGCAGCCCAGACTTGAGTTTCTAGATGGATACAACCAAGTGCATGTCTGAGGCACAGAGGGGGGTATTTATAACCCAAGGTAACATTAAATACAGTGCCTTCTTCTCCTCGTTGAGCAGGGCAACGGTCATCTGTAGCTCCAGGCATCCATACACTATTGTTAGTGTAGATTTCCACAGGAGAATCCATCCAGGTGAAAGGTCGAATAAGTGGAGGAAAAGGCACATAAGCCAAATAAGAATAATTATATGTAGCGGGTAAATCAGTGTGAGAGGAAACTGGTGAGACAGAAAGTATAAGGAGGAGAATCGTTAACTAAAACCTATTGTAAGCGAGATTGAGTGCTGAAGGAGGAAGAGAAGAACAGAGGGATGTTATTTTTAGGCTAATAGAAATGGTGAGATTTTTAGGTTTATAAGGAGAAAAAGAAAGGTAATCAGAAGAAGTGGAATTAGTTAGATGGGTCTCCATTGCCA
This sequence comes from Mandrillus leucophaeus, assembly GCF_000951045.1. Taxonomy (NCBI): domain Eukaryota; kingdom Metazoa; phylum Chordata; class Mammalia; order Primates; family Cercopithecidae; genus Mandrillus; species Mandrillus leucophaeus. Next base: position 685,118 of record NW_012098610.1, on the reverse strand, counting down.
TCAGGGAGGATTGAATCAGACCCATTGTGATTTGGTGTGCCAGCTTCTAAGGAGTTGGCATAGGTCTCACCACGTCTGAGGGCAGTCTCTGACACAGATGTCTTTCCCCTGTGGTTTTCTTTTGATGATCTCCTGGTGAAACACAAGCATATCCTCTTTCCCACGTTAAGTAGAATCAGAGACAATCTTTAAAGATTTTGGGAAATCCTGTAAGGCAGTAATTACAGCAATTAACTCTGCCTTTTGAGCAGAGGTATAAGGGGTAGAAATAAGCTTGTCTATAGGACCTATATGACCAGCATTGCCATTACTGGAGCCATCAGTGAACACTGTAACGACCTCAGGAATGGGCTGATCTTTCGTTAATTGAGGGACCACCAGAGACGTCATTTTTATAAAATCAAACAATTTGTTCTTTGGATAATGATTGTCAATAAAGCCAATGAAATCAGCCATGTGAATTTGCCACAGTACGGAATGTTGAAAGGCGGCTTGAACTTCGAGCCAATTTAAAGGAACTACAATTAAATTTGGATGAAATCCAGAAATTTTAAGTATTGTACACCGTGCCTGTCTAATTAGAGTGGCTAGATAAACAGATCTAGATCTAGGCCATTTTTTAGGTAGTAAAGCAGGGGCACACATGTCAAGTTGGACGACCCCCATAGGTTTATTACAGCATTAATGGCCCTTAAATCAGTTACCATCCGCCACTGGCCTGATTTCTTTTTTACTAGAAACACAGGAGAATTCCAGGGGGAAAGAGAGGTTCCACATTTCTAAGTTGTAACTGTTCAGAAACCAATTGAGTTAAAGCCTCCAGCTTTTCTTTAGAAAGCTGCCACTGCTGAATCCAAATGGGTGTGTCAGATTTCCATTGTAAAGGGATAGGATGAGGAGGCGTGGCAGCGGCCACCACTAAAAAGGATAACTTAAACCAGCCCTATTTTCTTTTACAGTAACTGAGAGGGATTTAGTAATCCCTTCATGTTTTGGACCGAGCCCAGGAATAAACCCGATGTTTTCCATCATAGGCTGACTGGGAGCACTATAAGAGTTATGTGGAATATTAATTTCAGCCCCCCCATTGTGCCAGTAAATCTCTACCACAAAGATTAATGGGAATTGGCATGATATAGGGTTGAATTGTATCCTTTTGACCATCAGGGCCAATGCAAGGCAAGATAAATGTGCTCTCATAAACTTCCTCAGCTTTTCCAACACCTACTAGTCCCATGTTAGCAGGATGTTTAAACCAGGAGGAAGGCCATAAACTAGAGGAAATAACAGAAACATCAGCATCAGTATCTACTAGGCCCTCAAACTTTCTTCCTTGAATGTGTATGGTGCAGGTGGGCTGTTGTTTAGAAATTACATTAATCCAATAAGCAGCCCTTTCACCGTGGGAGCCCATCCCAGGGCCATGTGTCTTATCTCCTTTGTTTAAAATGATATCAGGTAGTCAAAGCAATTGAGCAATTGAATCACTGGCCAGAATGGAAACAGGAACCTTGGCAGACACGATTAATTTAATCTCATCAATGGAATCAGAATTAATGAGACCAGTATGAATGATGATACCTTTAGCAGAAATGGATGTCCTACCTAACACCAGACCCACCAAACCTTGAGGTAAAGGGCCAGTGACCCCCATGTGGACAATTAAAGGCAAAGAGTTAGGTAGTAAATTCAGACGAATAGTACTACAGAGATCAACCATCCCGCCCCCCTACTGTGGAGGTGGACAAGCATTGTACTGAGACAGAAGGAGAGGCTGGGACTCATTTGGGTTGGCTGTAGGTAAGTTCGTTTGTCCTGGGGGTTGCGTTGAGACGGCCTGAAGTGGAAATGCAACGTTGGTCTGAGTCTGAAGCATCCCATTTTGTATCGGAGCCTGGGACTGGCCCCATTCCCCATTTCCCTGGTGTTGTGGCAGGGGGTTTCTATCTATATCATACTTAGAGTGGCAATTATTTGCCCAATGTTTACCTTTGCAACAACGTGGGAAAACAGTAACAGCAGTATTTGGTCATGTTTGTTGAGCCAGCTTGGCTGCTTTTAAGTTTTTAACAGTGCAATTTTTTTGAGTATGACCAAATTGGCTGCAATTATAGCAGGCTCCAAGAAAAGAATTAGTGGGACTAGTTTGGTTGGTGTCCTTCATGGCCCATGCCCATAGAATAGCTTTGTGGGTGTCTGATCCAATGCCTTCACAAGCTTTAATATATGCAAGCAACACTTCGTGATCAGGTAAATTTTGTCACTGGATGGAATGCATGGCCATTTTACACTCATGGTTCGCATTTTCAAAAGCTAACATATGAAGGAGAATACCTTGAGCATACTCATCAGAGACAGATTTTTCAACAGCATCTTGTAATTTAGCTAAAAAATCAGAGTATAATTCAGAGTCACCTTGTTTAACCATGGTAAAAGAAACAGTAGCTTGGCCTGGAACACGTAATTTATCCCAAGCTCTCATACACACCTTTGTTACTTGTTCTGTGGTGAGAGCATCAAAGTTTAATTGGGAAGAAGTATCAGAGAAAGTATCGGAGCCTGTGAGCTGAGCCTGAGTAACTAGAATGTCATTGGTCTGATTTAGTTGAGCCTGCAAATGAGCCTCTTCTGACCACCAAGTACAAAATTGTAAATGCTGAGATGGGGTCAGAACAGCTTTTGCCAAAAGGTCCCAGTCTAAAGGAAGTAAAGTGACCTCTGTACAAAAAGTTTGTAATGCCATTTTAACATAAGGAGAAGTAGGACCATACTGAGTACAAGCATCCTTAAATTCTTTTAAAAAGGTAAGATTAAGAGGTACATAATGACGCATTTGTACCCCCTTGGAAGTTAGGTGGGTCTAGTGTGACTGGATAAGTCCATGCATCTAATCCACTTGTTTCTTTGTTTTGGCATAATAAGTATTGCACTGAAGTGTCAAGAGTAGGCATCTGAGACGGAGTTGGCATAGAAGTGACAGGAAAAGCATGTGTAGATAAGGGAAAGTGAGGGTGAAGGGATCGGACTGGAATGAGAGCATGAGAAAGGGATATTGGGGGAGCAGAAGGAGCAGAAGTATACTGGTGATTACTAGCATCCATGTGTGAAGAAGGGTACAGAGCAGGCTGAGTGGATGGCAAAGCGACTGGTTGAGGAACTGAAATGACAGGGGGTGAGGGGCTGAAGTGGATGGGGGAGGGCCTGAAGAATTATAGGTAAATTGTAGTTTGGTCCCGGAGCCATTAGGTGACTCCAGAGGTTTGAAGAGAGAAGAATTAGCATATATGTGGTACTGGGCTGTGTGAATCAGGGCCACAGGAGCTGCAATTACTGACTCTTCATGAAAAGAAATAAGATCTATTGGGGGTGACCGTAATCCAAAGTCACCAGAGTTAGACATTGAATCCTCAACATTGTCAGGTGGGGGAGGAGAAGCTGAAGGGAGAGGCTGATCAGAATACGAAGTCCATGTGGGAGAGGAAGGTTGAGGAAGAGGTGGAGGGTCATCAGATTCAGAAAATTGTGGTAACTGTAGGGGGTCACGGGATTGGTAGGTCATCAGGATGGCACATACCAAGGCCCAATCACCCCAAACAGTGACGGGAACATAATTCCCTGTGGAGACCAGTTCCCTGAATGTTGCACCAACATGATCCCATAGTTCTACATCTAAGGTTCCTTTTTCAGGAAACCAAGGACAGTATTGTTCCACTGCCCTGAATAGAGTGACCATATTTTCCATAGGCACTTGAACACCTCCCTGTTTTAACAGGAGTTTAATATAGCAGAGATAAGCATGATGTTTAGACTCCATGTGACCCATAGTTAACCCGGACCATACACAGACTACTCACCAGTCGTGAGGTGCCCAGATTTCATATTGTTCAAACACACATGCTCTACTAACAATTTGTGCAGTTAACGCAATCATCACAGGGTCCTGAGGCGACATACATCCTCCTCAGCTTATGAAGATGATGAGATTAAGAGATTAAAGTAAAGACTGGCATAGGAAATCACAGGTTATTGATTGGAGAAGTGATAAGTGTCCATGAAATTTTCACAATTTATGTTCTTCTGCCATGGCTTCAGCCGGTCCCTCCATTCAGGGTCCCTGACTTCCCGCAACACCAGCTTCATCCGTTTCCCTGCAAAGGACATGATCTCATTCCTTCTTATGGCTGTCTAGTATTCCATGGTGTATATGTACCACATTTTATTTAACTAGTCTATCATTGATGGGCATTTGGGTTGGTTCCATGACTTTGCTATTGTAAATAGCACTGCAAAAAACATATGAGTGCATTTGTCTTTATAGTGGGATGATTTATAATCCTTTGGGTATATATTCAGTAAAAGGATCTCTGGGTCAAATAGTATTTCTGGTTCTAGATTCATGAGGAATCACCATACTGTCTTCCACAATGGTTGAACTAATTCACATTCCCACCAACGGTGTAAAGGCATTCCTATTTCTCACCAGCCTCGCCAGCATCATTGTTTCTTAACTTTTTAATAATCACCTTTCTGACTGGCATGAGATGGTATCTCATTGTGGTTCTGATGTGCATTTTTCTAATGATCAGTGATATTGGGTGTTTTTTCATATGTTTGTTGGCCAAGTAAATGTCTCCTTTTGAGAAGTGTCTGTTCATATCTTTTGCCCACTTTCTGATGGGGTTGTTTTTTTCTTGTACACTTCTTTAAGTTCCTTCTAAATTCTGGATATTAGACCTTTGTCAGATAGGTAGATGGCAAAAATTTTCTCCCATTCTGTAGGTTACCTGTTCACTCTGATGATAGTTTCTTTTGCTGTGCAGAAGCTCTTTAGTTTAATTAGATCTGATTTGTTAATTTTTGCTTTTCTTGCAATTGCTTTTGGTGTTTTAGTCATGAAGTCTTTGCACATGCCTATGTTCTGAATGGTATTGCCTCAGTTTTCTTCTATGGTTTTTATGCTTTTGGGTTCTACATTTAAGTCTTTAATCCATCTTGAGTTAATTTTTGTATAAGGTGTGAGGACGGGGTCCAGATTCAGTTTTCTGCAAATGGCTAGCCAGTTTTCCCAGCATCGTTTATTGAATAGATCCTTTCCTCATTGCTTGTTTTTGTCAGGTTTGTTGATGATCAGATGGTTGTAGATGCCTGGTGTTATTTCTGAGTTCTCTGTTCTGATCCATTGGTTTATATGTCTGTTTTGGTGCCAGTCCCTTGCTGTTTCGATTATTGCACCCTTGTAGTATGGTTTGAAGTCAGGTAGCATGATGCCTCCAGCTTTGTTCTTTTTGCTTAGGATTGTCTTGGCTGTATGGGGTCTTCCTTGATTCCATATAAAATTTAAAGTATTTTTTTCTAATTCTGTGAAGAATGTCAATGGTAGTTTGATGGGAATAGCATTGAATCTATAAATTACTTTGGGCAGTATGGCCCAAAGTGACATTGGTTCTTTCTATTCAGGAGGATGGAATGTTTTTCCATTTGTTCGTGTCCTCTCTTATTTCCTTGAGCAGTGGTTTATAGTTCTCCTTGAAGAGTTCCTTCACATCCCTTGTTAGCTGTATTCCTAGGTATTTTATTCTCTTTGTAGCAATTGTAAATAGTAGGTCACTCAATATTTGACTCCCTGCTTGTCTATTGTTGGTATAAAGGAATACTTGTGATTTTTGCACATTGGTTTTGTATCCTGAGACTTTGCTGAAATGGCTTATCAGTTTAGGGAATTTTGGGGCTGAGATGATGGGGTTTTCTAAATATAAAATAATGTTTTCTGTAAACATAGACATTTTGACTTCCTCTCTTCCTATTTGAATACCCTTTATTTCTTTCTCTTGCCTAATTGCCCTGGTCAAAACTTCCAATACATGTTGAATAGGAGTGGTGAGAGAGGGCATCCTTGCCTTGCACTGGTTTTCAAAGAGAATGCTTCCAGCTTTTGCCCATTCAATATTATATTGGCTGTGGGTTTGTCATAAATAGCTCTTACTATTTTGAGATATGTTCCATCAATACCTGGCTTACTGAGAGTTTTTAACATGAAGGGATGTTGAATTTTATCAAAGGCCTTGTCTGCATCTACTGAGATAATCAGGTGGTTTTTGTCTTTGGTTCTGTTTTGAGATGGAGTATGTTTATTGATTTGTATATGTTGAACCAGCTTTGCATCCCAGGGACAAAGCCAAATTGATCATGGTGGATAAGTTTTTTGATATGCTGCTGGGTTCAGTTTGCCAGTCTTTTATTGAGGATTTTTGCATCGATGTCCATAAGGGATACTGGCTTGAGGTTTCCTTGTTTTTTGTGTCTCTTCCTGGTTTTGGTGTCAGGACGATGCTGGCCTCATAAAATGAATTAGGGAGGAGTGCCTCCTTTTCAATTGTTTGGAGTAGTTTCAGAACAAATAGTACCAGCTCCTCTCTGTACCTTTGGTAGAATTCAGCTGTGAAACTGACTGGTCCTGGGCATTTTTTGGTTGGTAGGCTATTAGTTACTGCCTCAATTTCAGAACTTGTTATTGGTCTATTCAAGGGTTCGACTTCTTCCTGGTTTAGTCTTGGTAGGGTGTAGGTGTCCAGGAATTTATCCATTTCTTCTAGGTTTTCTAGTTTATTTGCATAGAGTTGTTTATTGTATCTTCTGATGGTAGTTTGTATTTCTGTGGTATTTAGTGGTGACATCTCCTTTACAATTTTTTATTGTGCGTATTCGATTCTTCTCTCTTTTCTTCTTTACTAGTCCAGCTAGCAGTATATCTATATTATTAATTTTTTCAAAAAAACAGCTCCTGGATTTATTGATTTTTGGAGGGTTTTTCAGGTCTCTAACTCCTTCAATTATGCTCTGATCTTAGTTATATCTTGTCTTCTGTTAGCTTTTGTATTCATTTGCTCCTGCTTCTCTAGCTCTTTTAATCGTGATATTATGGTGTTGATTTAATATCTCTCTCATTTTCTGATGTGGGCATTTAGTGCTATAAATTTCCCTTTTAGCACTGTTTTAGCTGTGTCCCAGAGATTCTGGTACGTTGTCTCTTTTTTCTCATTGGTTTCAAAGAACTTATTTCTTTCTGCCTTAATTTCGTTATTTACTCAGTAGTTATTCAGGAGCGGGTTATTCAATTTCCATGTAGTTGTGAAGTTTTGAGTGAGTTTCTTAATCCTGAGTTCTAATTTGATTGCTCTGTGGTCTAAGCAACTGTTATGATTTCAGTTCTTTTACATTTGTTGAGGAGTGTTTTACTTCCAATTATGTGGTTGACTTTATAATAAGTGTGATGTGGCACTGAGAAGAATGTGTATTCTGTTGATTTGGGGAGGAGAGTTCTGTAGATGTTTATTAGGTCCACTTGGTCCAGAGCTGAGTTCAAGTCCTGAATATCTTTATTACTTTTCTGTCTCATTGCTCTGTCTAATATTGACAGTGAGGTGTTAAAGTATCCCACTATTATTTTGTGGGGGTCTAAGTCTCTTGGTAGGTCTCTAAGATGTTGTTTTATGAATCTGGGTGCTCCTGTTTTGGGTGCATATTTATTTAGGATAGTTAGCTCTTCTTGTTGTATTGATCCCTTTACCATTATATAATGTCCGTTTTTGTCTTTTTTGATCTTTGTTGGTTTAAAGTCTGTTTTATCAGAGACTAGGATTGCAAACCCTGCTCTTATTTGCTTTCCATTTGCTTGGTAAATATTCCTCCCTCCCTTTATCTTGAGCCTACATGTCTTTGCACGTGAGATGGGTCTCCTGAATGTAGCACACCGATGGATCTCGACTTTTTAAAAATTATTATTATTATTTTTATACTTTAACTTCTAGGGTACATGTGCATAACGTGCAGGTTTGTTACATATGTATACTTGTGCCATGCTGCTGTGCTGCACCCATCAACTCGTCAGCAACCATCAACTCGTCATTTACATCAGGTATAACTCCCAATGCAATCCCTACCGCCCCCTCCCCATGATAGGCCCCGGTGTGCGATGTTCCCCTTCCCGAGTCCAAGTGATCTCATTGTTCAGTTCCCACCTATGAGTGAGAACATGCGGTGTTTGGTTTTCTGTTCT
>NW_012098610.1:640580-675477 GCF_000951045.1 Mandrillus leucophaeus | reverse complement strand
CCCTAGCCAGAACTTCCAACACTATGTTGAATAGGAGTGGTGAGAGAGGGCATCCCTGTCTTGTGCCAGTTTTCAAAGGGAATTTTTCCAGTTTTGAATCTTGACTTTTTATCCAATTTGCCAGTCTGTGTCTTTTAATTGGGGCATTTAGCCCATTTACATTTAAGGTTAATATTGTTGTGTGTGAATTTGATTATGTCATCATGATGCTATATGGTTATTTTGCACATTAGTTGAAGCAGTTTCTTCATTAGTGCCATTGGTCTTTATATTTTGGTGTGTTTTTGCAGTGGTTGCTACTGGTTTTTCTTTTCAATATTTAGTGCTTCCTTCAGGAGCTCTTGTAAGGCGGGCCTGGTTGTGACAAAATCCCTCAGCATTTTTTTTTTTCTGTAAAGGATTTTATTTCTCCTTTGCTTATGAAACTTAGTTTGGCTGGATATGAAATTCTGGGTTGAAAATTATTTTATTTAAGAATGTTGAGTATTGGCCCCTACTCTCTTCTGACTTGTAAGGATTCTTCAGAGAGATCTGCTGTTATTCTGATCCTACTTGGAAAATCCTCCTAGATATTTGAAAGGACTTGGATAGTGGGATAAAAGTTGTATCTAGTTTAGGGTTCACCCCAAGCCCAGTAACGTTGTGGTTCTTGTAGACTCATAGATGTACCACCTTGATGATCTTGGAAACTCTCCGGGACAATTCTCTGGATTGCTAGGCAGAGACTCTTGTTCTCTTCCCTTACTTTCTCCCAATCAAATGGAGTCTTTCTCTCTGTTCTGAGCCTTCTAAATTTGGGGTTGGAATGAAACAAGCACTTCTATCACCACCACCGCTACGAATGCACTAGGTCAAATCTCAGGCCAGCACAGCTCTGGGTCTTGCCCAAGGCCTGCTCTTACCACTTCCTGGCTACCACCTATGTTTGCTCAGATCCTGGAGTTCTACCACCAGCAGATGGCAAAACTAGGCGGGCCTGCGTTCTTCCCTTCCCCAAGGCCCCAGGTGGGTCCAGAGGTGCGGTCTGGCAGTCAGTGGCTAGAGTAAAAAACCTTAGAAATCTACCTGGTGTTCTATTGTACTGTAACTGAGGTGGCCCTCAAACAAGACACAGTCCTTCCCACTTTTTTCTCCCCTCTCCAAAGGCGGAGGAGCTTCAGCCTGTGGCCACTGTCACCACACGCCCATGGGGAGTACTGCCAGACTACTGCTGATATTCCCTTTAGGCCCAAGGGCTCCCAAGTCAGCTTGTGGTGAATGTTGCCTGGCCTGAGACTCACCCTTCAGGACAGTGGGCTCCCCTGTGGCCCAAGACAGGTCCAGAAATGCCATCCCAGAGTCAAGTACTGGAATCGGGGACCACAAGAGCCTGTTTGATGTTCTACTCTCTTATGGCCAAGTTTGTACCAAAAGTGGAAGATAAAGTCCACTTTACTTTTCCCTCTAGTTTTCTCAAGCAGAAGGCGTTTCACTCTGTAGTCACCACAGCTGAGAATGTGTGAGTCTCACCTGAAACCAGCAAGTCTCAGAGACTCTCCCAAAGCCCTCAACCTAGTATCTGGGTATTGCTGCTGGTTATTCAGGGCCCAAGGGCTCTTCAGTTAGCAGGTGATGAATGCTGCCAGGACTGGGTTCTTCCCTTCAAGGCAGTGAGTTCCCTTCTGGCCCAGGGCATGTCTAGAAACATCATCTGAGAGGTAGGGCCTGGAAAGGGGGCTTCAGGACTCTGACTGGTACCCTATCCTGCTGTGCCTAAGCTGCTATCTGTGATTCAAGACAAAGTTCTCCCCATTCTTCCCTTTCCTCAAGCAGAAGTAAGGGCTGTCTTTTGGAGCCATGAGCTGTGCAGCCTGGGGGTAAAGGACAGTGATGCCAGCACTTTCTTACTTTCTTTCTTTTCTTTTCTTTATTTTTTTATTATTTATTTATTTATTTTTTTAGCCGGAGTCTCCCTCTGTCACCCTGGTTGGAGTTCAGTGACTCACTGCATCCTCTGAGTCCTTATAGCCTATACTGCCTTTCATGTTTATTTAGAGATCTAGAGCACTGTCACCGTCAGTGGCAAGGTTTGTGGGAACTCGAGTTGTGACCACTGAGATCGGCAATTCCCCTCTGTCTAGGGTTGCTTTAAATGCTCCCTCCACGGAGTTCGGTCCAGTTTTCCTTTCTGCTCTAACAGGACAGCACTGAGTTGAATGCCTCACAATTGCTGTGCCCTCTCTCCTCCAGCACACAGAAATGGTTTCTGCATCATGCTGCTTCTGTCAGGGGTGGCGCCAGCAATTCAAGACTTTTTTTTCTGTCTCTTCAGTGCCTCTTTCAGTGATATAAAGTTAAAATGAGGTACTATACTATGAGTGCTCACCTGATTTTTGGTTCTCATGAAGTTGCTTTTTTTGTGTAGATACTTGTTAAATTTGTGTCCTTCTTGTTTTGAAGATCGGTAGTGCCTTCTATTTTACCATCTTGCTCTGCCTCCTGACTCTGAAGCTTGATTCCTTTTTCTCTTTGTAACTTCAGAAATATTGAACTTTCCTCGGAGTTCAATTCTGGGCCCTTTCCACCTCTTCTATAAACAATCTTCCCAAGGACTTCTTACACACTCATGGCTTTAAACAGCCTTTTTTTTTTTTTTTTTTTTTTTTTTCGCCAACAACTCTCCAATTTCTCTCTCTAGCTCATTCTTATCTTCTGAGCTTCAGCTATACTCATTCAACTACCTGCTTGACATCTCCATCTTATTGTCTCCCTGGCGTCTCAAACTCAACATATTCAAAACTAAGCTCTTGATTTATTCTTTACTCTCCTAGCCCAAATCTTCTCTTCCTTTATCTTTCTTATCTCAGGAAGTGGTAGCTCCATCAACCCAATGGTTCATTCCAAGAGCCCTGGAGATCATTTGGACATTTTCCCCTCTCTCATTCACCATTTCTTTTCACTCAAAGTCTATTTTAAAAATATGCTCTCTGTCTCTCCCCATGGCTATCATTTAAGCCTAAGCAATCACCATCTCTTGCGTGGACTATTTTAATAGCCTCCTAACTGGTCTCTTCATTTTCTCTCATCTCATCCTATTATAAATTCACCACAGGGCAACCAGATTGACCTCTTAAAAATGTAAATCAGATCATACCACTCACCTGTTTAAATCTGTTAATGGTTTCCCATTTCACTTGAAATTCAAATCCCTTAACATGGCCTACAAAGTTCTGCACTATCTCCAGAGATTATCACTCCAAACTCATCTCACAATCTTATTTTCCTCATACTCAAACTCCTCCAGCTACACTGGCCTTCTTCCTTTTCCTCAAACATCTTATTCTTCTGTTTCTCTCTCAGGATCTTAGCACACATCCTTTTGACTTGGACACTTTCCCTCTATTTATTTGCATGTGTCACTTCTTATCTTTCAGCTCTCTGGTTAAATGTGAATTCCCCAGAGAATCTTGCCTCGAGGTCCCAAACTAAGCCAAGCATTTTCCTCATTGTGATCTATCATGTCATTCTTTACTTAATAGTGTTTTCACAATCTATAATTATGCTTTCAATTTTGTGATTATTTATTTAACATCTACCTCCCTGCAAGTGCTGTGAAGAGAGTTCCACACATCAAGGGAGATGGACTGCAAGGAAGTTTCTCTGTGTTCTACTTTAGGTCAGTTGACTTGTTACAGAGTCTACAATCTTCACTTTCTATTTCTGTAGAGAACCATGTCTAACTCAGACTACCTTTTCCCTCCTGCCCCTGCCAAGCAATGTGTCACTGGAATTGAATTGTCACAATTACTTTGGGTTTCAGAAAAGCCAACACTCCTGCCTCATTAACCAGATGGCTGGGATAAGACTCTTGGTTTTGAAAATTCAACAACCAGAGTTCAGCTATTTGCAGTGATATGCAGTCATTTGTCACTATCAAAAAGGAAATTAACTGAAATGTGGTGTGTTGGCATTAGTTACTTACCAATGAGCAAGATCAGCACCTGCATTTCAGTTTGGCTCTGTCATTTTCTATTTATTGGAAGAATAGTGTTGTGGTTAAGTGTGTGGTGTGTAGAGGAAGACTACTTGTTTTTTGTTTTGTTTTGTTTTTATTGAAATATAGCATTCATACAGAAAAGTGCACAAATCGTATGTGCAGAGCTCACTGAATTTCACAGAATGAATGCACCCATGCAATAGCACTCAGATCAAGAGACAGAACATTAGCAGCACCCCCAGAAGGACTACCCCCAGGATCTCTTCCAGTAACCACACCCTCTCCAGTGGAAACTATTATCCTTACTTCTAACACCACAGATTACTTTTGCTTGGTTTTGTAACTCGTATAAATTAAATCACAACATATCAACTCTTTGTGATTATTTTAACTCAACATTATGTTTGTGATACCCATTTGCATTGTTCCAACAGTTGTTGTTGGTTAACTCTCATTGCTGTATAGTATTACATTGTATAAGTATACCACAATTTATTTATTCAATTCATTCTACTATTGATGGTTATTAGTTTGCAATTATTGGCAATTATGAATAATGCTGCTATAACAATTTCTTCATATTATTTATAGTGAACATGCATGTATTTCTGTTGTTATATATTTAGGCATGGAACTGCTGGGTCATTGTGTGTGCATATATTCAAATCTAATAGTTGTTGCCAAACACTTTTTCAAAATGGTTGTACCACTTTGCATTTTGCATTTCCACCAGCAGAGTATGAGTGTTCTAGTTGCTCTAAATTCTCACCAACACTTGGCATTTTGGTATTTTTTATTTTAGCCAATGTGGTGATTGTGTGGTGACATCTCATTATGGTTTCCTTTTGCATTTCTCTGATGACTAATGAAGTTGAGAATCTTTTCAATACATGTTGACCGACCATTGTATATCTTTTGTTTGTCTTTTAGATGCCTTTCATCATTGATCTGTAAGGGCTCTTTTTGTATTCTGGATATGAATCTTTTTTCAAATATATGCATTGCAAATATATACTTTTTTCCTTATTGATATCTTTAATTTTAAAAAATATTTTTAATTTTTATGGATACATAATTGTTGTACATATTTATAAGGTACATGTAATATTTTGATACAAGCATAAAATATGTAATGATTGTTGATCTCTTTTAATGAACAGAATTCCTTAATCGTAACATACTCATGTATTTTTTTTTTTAATGGCTAACACTTTTTGTATTCTGTTTAAAAAATCATTGCCTCCTCCAAGACAGCTTGGATTTAAATACTGGTTCCACTACTTTCTATCTATATAACCTCGGGTAAGTTTCTTAACCTCTCTAGGGTTAAGAAGTAGTTCCACTACTTCTAGGGATTCATAGGGTTGTTATGAAGATTAAAGAAGATAGTGCATATAGAAGAGTTTGACACCACACTAGGCACACAGCAAGTGAACAATGGGTGCTTTTTATTTTGCATCTTATATTACCTCTTAGTATTTATAATTTGGGAGTTTATAAAGGTTTTGGGGCATTTCTCCTTTAAATATCGAGGTCTATTGTTCTTCTATTACATAGCAGTTTAGAAGTCAGACTGTTACCACTGCAGATAATGTTTGATTTTCAGCATTTCTATTTTTCAGAATTGATTTTATAAAAAGAATTATCTTGAGCCAAAACAAAATTCAGACTGTAGCACATCATGTGCTACAGATGGTGGCTCTTATTGAGTAATGGTATCTCACTGATGTGAGTTGTAAGAGGCAGGGATGTCCCAGCACAGAAGGATGTAATTCTTAAGCAATGATTTCCAAGCAAGGATTGTTAAAAAAAAAAAAAAAAAAGTGAATAAGATAATGGACCTGCAGCTGTTGGTTGGTGTCTCCAGGTGGAGTTAGTGGGCAGGCAGAAGAAAGATCTTGGGAGGAAATAAAAATGTTGGAATCATTCAACTATTTATGGTAGTTGAAGCCCTAGGAATAAATAAAATCCTCCAAACAGAGTGTGTAGAATCTTATACATTTCCAGTATCCAAGAAAGGAATGACAAAAGAAGGCACCAAAGGAATTAGAAAGATAAGAAGAGACCTGGAAAGAGTAGAATCATGGATGGTAAGAAGGGTGGAAGAGAGCAGTCAACAGTGTGATGGGTTTCATTAGGTTGAAGAGGATTTAATCTTAGAAAAGCCACTGAATTTGGCAACTCCAAGGTCATCTTGAGTAAAGGAAGTGGGAAAATAAGGAGGATTGTATGATTTTTTTCTTTCAACATATATTCATTGAGAACCTACTATGTGATGCTAGAGTTTATTACTCCTTGCAGTTAGGAAGGATAAACACCATAGGGGGCCAGGGAATGTCCCAGTAAGAGGGTGTTAGAAAGAACCTATTATAGGATTTGGGCTTTGTTGGGTGATTTAAAGGAGGGTGGAAGGAAATGGGGGTTTGCCTAGACTGGATGCTGTTAGAAAGTGGTGACAATTTTATGACTTTGTTTCAGTCTTTGCTTACACAAAATTATGAAGTGCCCTTTTTTTGTTTAATTCTATTGTGGTCTCAGAGTAGCCTTGTCTGAGGTTGTGTTCTTTGAGATTGTTTGTGCCCAACAGGAGGACAAAATGGCCTGGTTATAATGTCAGATTGGTTTTTAATAATTTTGAGATATAGTTGTGAATGTCAGGTTAGTTCTGGATGCTAGGGTTTGGTTATTATGTTTCTCAGTTCCCCCTTATGGCCAAAGACACATGAAGTCAAGATGCAGGATATTAATCCATGCAGATTTTCATCTAATATGCAGAGTTTCATCATTACCAATATTTTCTTGATAAAAATAAGAACATCCAATGAATGTCATCTATAGTTAAATTGGGGTTAATCTTTCTTCGCCGTCTGTTGTAGAATTAATTTTTGAACCATCAGACATGACTATGGTTGCTTAGTAGTGTTTAAGATTCTGGATAAGATATATTAGACAACTGTAACACAGGCAGTTGTCAGAAACAAAATGACTATTAGTCCTTGTAACAGATCTTGAAGCCATGTAGCTATAATATGAAACCTAGTCACTGAAAACACGTCCCAAAATTCAGCAGGGTCTGCTTCAGAAAGCCAGGTGCTTTTTCTTTTTTTTTTTTTTTAAATCCTGGTCACAGTCTGTTCCACTTGCCCTTAGTACTTATAAAGATGCAACAAAAAAGTATTTGCTATAACACAAACTCTCCCTTGACAGGCTAAAAGGAAATCAAAGCTATACAATTATCAATTATAATCCCAGTTAATGAATTTATATTTGTTTTTGGGCTCCCAGAGCAGAAATTTGTTTTAGGTATCTAGAAATCTCTAACAATTGCTGCTAATACACAGAATAAGTTAGTGTGTGGTAGACAGGTGTAAGCTTGACATCCATGTAAGATATAGTATCCTAATGGAGCATAGTTTGTATTGAAAGCATAAGTATCATTTGTTATAATGGAAGTGAATGAATTTTGTGTCTCTCAATGTGCACAGATTTCAAATCAAGCAGTTTTTGTTAAAAAAAGAAAAAAGAATTTATTTGTCTGAAGAGAACAAACTGACAGTCAGAGCCAGAATCATCTCAGTATGTGTTACACTCTCCCAAGTCTAAACCAGGAAGAAGTCGAATCCCTGAATAGAACAATAACAAAGTCTGAAATTGAGGCAGTAATTAATAGCCTACCAACAAAAAATAGTCCAGGACCAGATGGAATCACAGCCGAATTCTACCAAAGATACAAAGAGGAGCTGATACCATTCCTTCTGAAACTATTCCAAGCAATAGAATAAGAGGGACTCTTCCCTAACTCATTTAATCAGACCAGCATCATCCTGATACCAAAACCTGGCAGAGACACAACAATAAAAAAAAAAGAAAATTTCAGGCCAATATTCCTGATAAACATTGATGTGAAAATCCTCAATAAAATACTGGCAAGCCAAATCCAGCAGCACATCAAAACGCTTATCCACCATGATCAATTCAGTTTCATTCCTGAGATCCAAGGCTGGTTCAACATATGCAAATCAATAAACATAATCCATCACATAAACAGAACCAAAGACAAAAATCACATGATTATCTCAATAGATGCAGAAAAGGCCTTCGATAAAATTCAAGACCCTTCATGCTTAAAACTCTCAATAAACTAGGTATCAATGGAACATATCTCAAAATAATAAGAGCTATTTATGACAAACCCACAGGCAATATCATAGTGAATGGGCAACAGCTGGAAGCATTCCCTTTGCAAACCGGCACAAGACAAGGATGCCCTCTCTCAGCGCTCCTATTCCACATAATATTGGAAGTTCTGGCCAGGGCGATCAGGCAAGAGAAAGAAATAAAGGGTATTCAAATAGGAAGAGAGGAAGTCAAATTGTCTCCGTTTGCATATGACATGATTGTATGTTTAGAAAACCCCATCATCTCAGCCTCAAAACTCCTTAAGCTGATAAGCAACTTCAGCAGTCTCAGGATACAAAATCAATGTGAAAAAATCACAAGCATTCCTACACACCAATAATAGACAAACAGAGAGCCAAATCATGAGTGAATTCCCATTCACAATTGCTGCAAAGAGAATAAATACCTATGAATACAACGTGCAAGGGAAGTGAAGGACCTCTTCAAGGAGAACTACAAACCACTGCTCAAGGAAATAAGAGAGAACACAAACAAATGGAAAAACATTTTATGCTCATGAATAGGGAGAATCAATATCGTGGAAATTGCCACACTGCCCAAAGTAATTTATAGATTCAATGCTATTTCCATCAAGCTACCATTTACTTTCTTCACAGAATTAGAAAAACTACTTTAAATTTCATATGGAACCAAAAAAGAGCCCGTATAGCCAAGACAATCCTAAGCAAAAAGAACGAAGCTGGAGCCATCACGCTACCTGACTTCAAAGTATATTACAAGGCTACAGTAACCAAAACATCATGGTCCTGGTACCAAAACAGATATATAGACCAATGGAACAGAACAGAGACTTCAGAAATAATGCCACACATCTAGTACCATCTAATCATCAGCAAACCTGACAAAAATAAGTAATGGGGAAAGGATACCCTATTTAATAAATAGTGTTGGGAAAACTGGCTAGGATATGCAGAGAACTGAAACTGGACCCCTTCCTTACACCTTATATAAAAATTAACTCAAGATGGATTAAAGACTTAAACATAACATCCTAACCATAAAAACCCTAGAAGGAAACGTAGGCAATACCATTCAGGACATAGGCATGGGCAAAGACTTCATGACTAAACACCAAAAGCAATGGCAACAAAAGCCAAAATTGACAAATGGGATCTAATTAAATGAAAGAGCTTCTGCACAGCAAAAGAAACTATCATCAGAGTGAAGAGGCAATCTACAGAATGGGAGATAATTTTTGCAATCCATCCATCTGACAAAGGGCTAATATCCAGAACCTACAAGGAACTTAAATTTACAAGAATAAAACAAACAACCCCATCAAAAAGTGGGCAAAAGAAAAGAACAGACATTTTTCAAAAAGTGTGACCTCTCAAAGAGCCACCTCTCAAAACGTTCACTTCTTCAAATATACATTTATACAGCCAATAAACATATGAAAAAAAAATTCATCATCACTGGTCATTAGAGAAATACAAATCAAAACCACAACGAGATACCATCTCAAGCCAGTTAGAATGGTGATCATTAAAAAGTCAGGAAAAAACAGATGATGAAGAGGATATGGAGAAATAGGAACGCTTTTACACTGTCGGTGAGAGGGTAAATTAGTTCAATCATTGTGGAGACAGTGTGGCAATATCTCAAAAATCTAGAACCAGAAATAATATTTGACCTGGCAATCTCATTACTGGGTGTATACCCCCAAAATATTATAATCATTCTACTATAAAGACGCATGCACACATATGTTTACTGTGGCACTGTTCACAATAGCAAAGACTTGGAACCAATTCAAATGCCCATCAGTGATAGACTGCATGAAGAAAATGTGGCACATATAGACCATGGAATACTAAGCAGCCATAAAAAGGATGAGTTTGTATCCTTTGCAGGGATGTGGATGAAGCTGGAAACCATTATTCTCATCAAACTAACACAAGAACATAAAACCAAATACCACATGTTCTCACTCATAAGTGGGAGTTGAACAATGCAAACACATGGACACAGGAAGAGGAACATCACACAATGGGGCCTGTCAGGACGTAGGGGGATAGGAGAAGGATAACATTAGGGGATTAGGGGAAATACCTAATGTAGATGATGGGTCGATGAGTGCAGCAAGCCACCATGGCACCTGTGTACCTATGTAACAAACCTACACGTTCTGCACATGTATCCCAGAACTTAAAGTATAATAAACTAAATTTTAAAAAATCTCAGTATTTGCACCTATTTCTGATAAACTAGGTTTTGCTTATAGGAGTGTAATGACCTCAGCATTTTGTCCATTTGAGGTCAAGCTTTAATTTTTACAAGATGAAATTTGGGATTAATGGTGTGAGGAAAATATAAGTAACAGGAGGGGTTTGTTAAGGGCAATTCGTCTTTTGAAATATTGAAAAGAACAGCTATTAAATTTTTGTCTGGAGAGTAAAATAAAGAATGACAAGTCCAGCAAAGTATCAGATTCAGAGCAGTAGCTATAGCCTGTGAAAAATGTGTAAGTGGGTTCTGCTTTCTCTTTAGTGGTAGGAGATCATAGTGGTTGGAGGTAATAGTATGATGATAAGGGAGATTCCATTAGTATTTTAAAGGGCACAAAAGTGGAAGAATAAGCCAGGTTAGTAGTAAAGGGAAAGGAAAAATGTTGAGGAATCAGAAAATTAGTCTTTTTTCATTGTCCTGGGAAGAAGCTATCTATCTCTGATGTCAGTAGATTCCAGGGGATTCCTAAGAATTCTCAGTTTATGATTTCTAGATGTAATGAATGTTTAGTAGTCTGGAGAAAAAAATACAGATACTTTTGAGCTGTGAAAGATGAAGCTAAGAATATATACCTTGGAGTTTTATTGCTGTGTCAGTTGTTAACAGTATCTGATAAGATCATTTTCATCACGGTTCAAGGGCACTGTTTTTTGTAGTCTTTTCCAAGAAATTAATTCTCAAGGCTGCAGATCATGTAGAAACTAGGTAAGTGTTTTGAAAATGTAGCTTGTACTTGTTGACGATAAAGGTGAAGGTATCATATGAGTCCCTTGAAGTGATTAATTATATCTGTTTGTAATATCAAATGATAGAGTGGATCATTATTATTTTATGAGGAGATAACTCGTGGATCCCAGAGGAGGTTAAGTTTTTTAGTATATTAAAGGTAATGGTATTACTTTAGGACATGAAAATTCAAGGATTTCTGAGAGTGTTTTTTAATTTTAGTTTTAGAATTCTATTAGTCCTTTCTATTTTTTTCTAAAACTGCAGATAAGATAGTGAATATTCTGGTAAAAGACAAAAATTTACAAAATTTCTTAATAACATTACTAGTAAAATAGGCATCTCTGTCATTAGAGAGATAAATGAGAGTATCTCAGGTTGGAAAAGGAAATTAAACATTTTGGGGAAAGGGAGTGGTCAATAAGATAGTAACTCTCCAGCAAGGAACAATTTTAATAAACAAATAATGTCCAGAGAAAAAGTAAATAATAACAAGAATATATTCATAGCCTATTTCAGGAGGCATTTGTATAAAGCCCATTTGAAGGTGGTTAATGGGCCCTTGGAAGGTTGATTTCTGTCCACATTTCACCTCTCCAGTTTTACCGGAATTACATTGTTGGCAGGTGGGACATATTTTGGAACAAGCTCTGAAACACCTCTAAAATTTCCCCAACAATGATAATTTAATATTATTGCCAGCTTATCTTTGTTGTTATAGGTAATGTCATGAAACATTTTTGCTAAATTCATTTTAAATTATTTGGTGCTATCAGTTGGATATCCTGAGAGAGCCAAATATTACGTTGTGTGATGAGTATCTTAACTTTTTTCATTTCCTTTTTTTTTTTTGAATCAGAGACTTACCTCTCACAGTTAATAATAACTATTTTGAAAACAGCAAGGCACCTAAAAGTACTTCAATTTGTTGTCTTTTTATTTTTATTTTTTGCTTTTAATCAAGGTTAAAAACTTTTTTGTTTCCAAAGCATTTTAAATTTCCAAATTGGTGGATGTATTGGACTGTTCTTTATAGCATTGCTATAAAGAACTACCTGAGACTGGGTAATTTATAAAGAAAAGAGGTTTAATAGGCTCATGACTCTTCAGGCTGTATAGGAAGAATGGCTGGGGAGGCCTCAGGAAACTTTCACTCAAGGCAGAAGGTGAGGAAGAAGCAAGCACATCCTACATGGCTGGAGAAGGAGGAAGAGAGCAGACAGGGGTGGTGCTACACACTTTTAAGCAACCAGATCTTGTGATAACTCACTATCGTGAGAACAGCAAAGGGAAAATCTGCCTGCATGATCCAATTACCTCCCACCAGGTCCCTCCTCCAACACTGGGGACCTCCTCCAGCATTGGGGATTACAATTTGACATGAGATTGGGGCAGGGACACAAATCCAAAGCATATCAGTGGACTACTATCTATATAAATATTTATATCTACCACCATCTACTATCTATATAAATATTTGCTTTTGATTTCTCCCATCTTCCAGGCCAGGGTAAAAGTAATTATTTTACTCATCTGAGATAATTTAATTTCTGGGAATGGCTTATATTTTAAGAGTGAATTTAGGTCTTTCATTGCATTTTTAAAAATGAGCACATAAATCTAGGTCAGTGCTATCTAAGGGAATCTCAAAAAATGATTTCAAACTATGCTAAAAGCACTGAGAGTTAATATAATCATGTAATGACAAAAAGGAACCTCTACTAATTTGGGCATAAAATAACAGACATTTTGTAGAAAAAAATCCAAATTCTATTTTTCTTCTTTTGGTACATTATTTATTTAAAAATAATAGTAAAGGTTCTATTAATAAACCTTTTAAAAATACATTTAGGCATATTCAGATATAAAAGTATATAAATAGGTAATAAAGTAAAGCTTTAACTATAGCTTTAAATATAATTACCTTCTTGGTAGATTAAAAATAATACCCATAATTAATCTATCATTTGAATTAACCATAATAACTTTTTAAAACTTAAAAATTAAACAAATAGAAAATCACATCTATTTTCTTGTTTTCATACCTGTAACTCTCAAGCACTGTACTCAACACAATCAATCATCTACATTAGTCACTATCTTTAATTAAAGTAACCTTTTCTTTTTTTGCCACCACCACTGGTACAAACGCATGTATGGATGCTGCTGTTCTGCTTCCACTAGTGCTCTGCCACAGTTGATGTGTTTGCACTCTGCTGCAACACTGTGGATGCTGGCATATGCACATGAGCACAGAACTTGCTGCCACTGCCCTAACAAAGTGCTTTGGCTAGCATCTTCTATCAGAGTGCTGTAGCCAGAGGATTAGACACATCAGCCTCTCCAGCACAGCCGGTTCTTAACCTTGAAGGGCCAGAGATCAAAGCCAAGGGCTTAGTACTGGCCCCCCAGGGTTAGAGCGTGCAGCCCAGGAGTGCTCAGCTGAGCCTTGGCCCCCTAAAATTTTCCATAAATGAACCCAATTGACTGAACCCACCTTATACCACAATCAAACATCCAAGGACATCAAAGAAGATAAAAGCAAAAAACCTCATCAAAAGGATAGCAACTTGAAACATGAAAGGAATGTCAGTCCACACAAATGAGAAAGAATCAGTGCAAGACATCTGAAAACTCTAAAAGCCAGTGTCTTCTTACCTCCAAATGACAATGCTAGCTTTCCAGCAATGCTTCTTAACCAGGCTGAAATGGCTGAAACGAGAGACATGGAATTCAGAATTAATAGTAATGAAGATTATGGAAATTCAGGGGATATTAAACCAATCCAAAGAAGCTAATGAACACAATTAAATTATACAGGAGCTAAAAGAAAAAAAATGACCATTGTACCAAACTGATTTGGTAGAGCTGAAAAACTCACTACAATAATTTCATAATAAAATTGCAAGTGTTACAGCAGAATGGACCAAGCTGAGGAAAGACTCAGAGAGCTTGAAGACAAGTTCTTCAAATTTACTCTCAGACAAAAATAAAGAGAAAAGAATGAAAAAAACCTCTGAGAAATATGGGATTATTTAAAGAGACCAAATCTACAATTCATTCACATCTCTGAAAGAGAAGTGAAAGCAAGAAACTTCAAAAAACATATTTGAGGATATTGCCAATGAAAATTTGCCCAACGTTGCCAGAGAGGCCAACATTTAAATTTAGGAAAGGTAGAAAACCTGTGTGAGATATGATACAAGAGACCATCTGCAAGACACATAGTCATCAAATTTTCCAACATCAAAATGAAAGAAAAAATATTAAAGGCAGCTAGAGAGAAGGGACAAGTCACCTATAAAAGGCAACCTATCAGGCTAACAGTGGACCTTTCAGAAGAAATTCTACAAACCAAAAGAGATGGGGGCCTATATTAAGCATCTTCAAAGAAAAGAAATTCCAACCAAGAATTTCATATCCAACTAAACTATGCTTCTTAAGAAAAGGAGAAATAAAATCCTTTTCAGATGAGTAAATGCTAAGGGAATTTGTTACCATCAGATCTGACTTATAAGAGGTACTTAAGGGAGTGCTAAATATGGAAAATGAAGATGAGGATTTGCCACCACAAAAACCCTTAGATACATAGATCATTAACACCACAAAACAACTACACAATCAAGTCTGCATGACAACCAGCCAACAACATGATGGGAGGACCAAATCTGTATATATCAATATTAACCTTGAATGTAAACACGCTAAATACCTCAATTGAAAGGCACAGGGTGGCAAGTTGTATACAGAAGCAAGCCACAACTGTATACTGTCTTCAAGAGACCCATTTCACAAGCAATGACACCTATAAGCTCAAAGTAAAGGGATAGAGAAATGTCTATCAAGCAAACAGAAAAAAAAGTGCAAGGGTTGCTAATTTCAGTATTTAAAAAACAGACTTTAAACAAACAATGGTCAAAAAAAAAAAAAAAAAAGACGTGCATTAATAATGACAAAGAGTTTAATTCAACAAGAATTAACTATCCTAACTATCCTAAATGTATATGGACCCAACACAGGAGCACCCAAATTCATAAAACAAGACCTTAGAGATCTATGAATAGACTTAGATAATCACACCCTCACTGACAGAATTAGATCACTGAGGCAGAAAACTAACAAGGAACTTGAACTTGACACTTGACCAAATGGACCTAACAGACATCTGTAGAACTCTCCATGCAAAACCAACAGAATATATATTTTTTCTCATATGCACATGTCACATATTCTAAAATCAACCACACCATCGGCCATAAAACAATGTTTAGCAAATTAAAAAAAAATCATACCAACCACATTCTCAGACCACAGTGGAATAAATAGAAATCAATATTAAGAATATCAATCAAAACTATACAATTACATGAAAATTAAGCAACCTGCTCCTGAATGACTTTTGAGCAAATAATGAATCTAAGGCAGAAATCAAGAAATTTTTTTTGAAATTAATGAGAACAAAGAAACAACCTACCAGAATCTCTGGGACACAACGTAAGCATTGTTAAGAGGAAAGTTTACAGCACTAAATGCCTACATCAAGAAGTTAGAAAGATCTAAAATTAACAACCTGGCATCATACTTAAAGGAACTAGAAAAAGAAGGACAAACCAATTCCAAAGCTAGCAGAAGACAAGAAATAACCAAAACCAGAATTGAACTGAATGAAATTGAGACACAAAAAAACTATACAAAAGATAAACAATATTATAAGTTGATTTTTGAAAGAATAAATAGGATCAATAGACCACTAGCTAGACTAATAAAGAAAAAAAAGGGAGAAGTTCCAAATAAAGCAATCAGAAATGACAAAGGGAGCATTATCATTGACTCCATAGAAATACAAAAAACTCTGAGACTATTATGAACATCTCTATGCAAAAAAAACTAGAAAACTTACAAGAAATGGATCAATTCCTGGAAACATATAACTTTCCAAGATAAAACCAGGAAGATATTGAAACCCTGAACAGACAAATAACGAGTTACAGAATTGAATCTGTAATAAAAAGTGCACCAGCCAGAAAAAGCTCAGGACCAGCTGGAATCACAGTCAAACTATACTTGACATGTAAAGAAGAGCTGATACCATTCCTACTACAACTATTCCCAAAAAAAAGTAAATGAGGAGGGACTCCTCATTTTGAGGATACTCAAAAAATACTAGCAAACTGAATCCAGCAGCACATGAAGCTAATCCAGCATGATTAAGAAGGTTTTATCCATGGAATGCAAGGTTGGTTCAACATATGAAAATCAATAAATGTGATTAATCACATAAACAAAACTAAAACAAAAAATTACATGACCTCAATATATGCAAAAAAGGTTTTTGATGAAATTCACCATCTCTTCATTGTTCATTAAAATCCCTCAACAAACTCTACATTGAAAGAGCATATCTCAGAATAATAAGAGCTATCTATGACAAACCCACAGCCAGCATTGTACTAAATGGGCAAAAGGTGAAAGCATTTCCCTTGAGAGCTGGAACAAGACAAGGATGTCCACTCTCACAACTCCTATTCAACATAGTACTGGGAGTCCTAGCCAAATCTATCAGTCAAGAGAAAGAAATGAAAGGCATCCAACCAGGAAAAGAAGAAGTAAAACTATCTATTTTTGCAGATAATATGATTCTTTACCTCAAAAACCCCATAGTCTCTACCCAAAAGCTCCTAGAAACTTTAGCAAGGTTTCAGGACACAATATCAATGTAAAGAAGTCAGTAACTGGACAAGCACAGTAGCTCAAGCCTGTAATCCCAGCACTTTGGAAGGCTGAGGTGAGCAGATTGTTTGAGCTCAAGAACTCCAGCCTGGGCAACATGGTGAAACACCATCTCTACAAAAATTATGAAATTTATCTGGGTCTGGTGGTGCATGCCTGTAGTCCCAGCTACTTGGTGGGGTTGAGGCAGGAGGATTGCTTGAGCCCAGGGGGTCAAGGATACAGTGATTGGTGTTTGTGACACTGCATTCCAGCCTGGGTGACAAAGTGAGACCCTGTATCAGAAAAAGGAAAGAAAGAAGAGAGAAAGAGAGCATGAAAGAAAGAAAGAAAGAAAGAAAGAAAGAAAGAAAGAAAGAAAGAAAAGAAAGAGAAGTAAATAAAGAAAGAAGCAAGCAAGCAAGCAAGAAAAGTCAGTAGCCTTTCTATACACCAACAATATCCATGTTGAGTGCCAAATCAGGAACATAATCCCATTTACAATAATCACAAAATAATAAAATGCCTAGAAATACAGCTATCCAGGAAGGTGAAAGAGCTCTACAATGAGAATGAATAACACTGATGAAAGAAAATAGAGATGACACAAACAAATGCAAAAACATTTCATGCTCAAGGATAGGAAGAGTCAATATTGCTAAAATGGTCATATTGCCCAAAGCAATTTATATATTCAATACTATTCCTGTCAACCTACCAATGACGTTCTTCACAGAACTAGGAAAACTATTTTAAAATTCATATGGAACCAATAAAGAGCCCAAATAACCAAGAGGCTATTGCAAAAGAGGCTAAGCAAAAAGGATAAAGCTGGAGGTATCACATTACCTGACTTCAGACTATACTACAAGGCTGCAGTAACTGAAACATCATGGTACTGGTACAAAAGCAGATACATAGACCAATGAAACAGAATAGAGAATCCAGAAATAAAGATGAACATCTACAACCATCTGATCTTTCACAAAGTCAACAAAAACAAGCAATGAAGAAAGGGCTCCCTATTAAATAAATGGTTCCGAGATAACTGGCTACCAACATGCAAGATTAAAACTGACCCTTTCCTTACACAGTCTACAAAAATCAATTCAACATGGATTAAAGACTTAAATGTAAAATCTACAACTACAAAAACTCTGGAAGAAAACCTAGGAAATACCATTCTGGACAAAGGCCTGGCAAAGAGTTCATGACGAAGATGGCATAAACAATTGCAACAAAACCAAAAGTTGAAAAACAGACTTAATGAAACTAAAGAGCTTCTGCACAGAAAAATAAAGTATGAACAGAGTAAACAGACAATCTACAGAATGGGAGAAAATATTTGCAAACTATGCATCCCACTAAGGTCTAATATCCAGAAACCATAAAGAACTTAAATTAATAAGCAAGAAGCAAAGCAATCCATTTATTTTTACTATTTTTTAAATTTATTTTTTGTATTATTTTTTATTATACTTTAAATTCTAGGGTACATATGCACAATGTGCAGGTTTGTTACATATGTATACATGTGCCATGTTGGTATGCTGCACCCATCAGCTCATCAGCACCCATCAACTCGTCATTTATATCAGGTATAACTCCCAATGCCATACCTCCCCCCTTCCCCCTCCCCACAATAGCAACCCATTTAAAAATGGGCAAAGAACATGAACACACACTTTCCAAAAGATATACATGTGGCCAATAGGCATATAAAAAATGTTCAACATCACTACTCATTAGAGAAATGCAAAGCAAAACCACAGTGAGGTACCATTTTACACCAGTAAGAACGGCTATTATTAAAAAGTCAAAAAATAAAAGATGCTGGCATGGTTGCAGAGAAAAAGGAATGCTTATAAACTGCTGGTGGGAATGTAAATTAGTTAATCCTTTGTGGAAAGCAGTTTGATAATACTTCAAAGAACTTAAAGTGGAACCACTACTTAACACACCAATCCCATTATTGGGTATATACTCAAAGGAATATAAATAGTTCTACCATAAAGATACATACATGTGTATGTTCAACACAGCACTAGTCACAATAACAAAGACATGAAATCAACCTAAATGCCCATCACTGGTAGACTGGATAAAGGAAATGTGGTAGATATACACCATGGAATGCTACACATTCATGAAAAAGAAATTATGTTCTTTGCAGCAACATGGAGGGAGCTGGAGGCCATTATTCTCAGTGAGTTAATGCAAGAACAGAAAAGCAAATACTGCATGTTATGAGTGGGAGCTAAACATTGAGTACACATGGACACAAAGAAGGGAAGAGCAGGCACTGGAATGTTCTTGAGAGTGGAGGAAGGGAGGAGGGTGAATTTTGAAAAACTACCTATCAGGTACTATACTTTCTATAGTTTGCATATGCTTATTACATGGGCAATGTAATTATCTGTACACTAAATCCCTGTAACATGCAATTTATCTATATAACAAACCTGCAAATATACCCCTGAACCTAAAATAGAGGTAAAAAACTAACCAATTTTTTAAAAAAATTTTACCTTAAGCTCTGGGATACATTTGCAGAATATGCAGATTTATTACATAGGTACACATGTGCCATGGTGGTTTGCTGCCTATCAACCTGTCATCTAGGTTTTAAGTGCCACATGCATTAGGTATTTGTCCTAATGTTCTCCCTCCCCTTGCCCCTCACCTCCCAACAGGCCCCAGTGTGTGATGTTCCCTTCCCTGTGTCCATGTGTTCTGATTGTTCAACTCCCACTTATGAGTGAGAACATGTGCTTGGTTTTCTGCTTCTGTGGTAGTTTGCTGAGAATGATGGTTTCCAGCCTCATCCATGTCCCTGCAAAGGACATGAACTCTTATCCTTTTTCATGGCTGCATAGTATTCCATGGTGTATATATATATATATATATATATATATGCCACATTTTCTTCATCCAGTGTATCATTGATGGGCATTTGGGTTGGTGCCAAGTCTTTCCTATTGTAAATAGTGCTGCAATAAACATACGTGTGCATGTGTCTTTATAGTAGAATGATATATAATCCTTTGGGTATATACCCAGTAGTGGGATTGCTGGGTCAAATGTTATTCCTGGTTCTAGATCCATGAGGCATCTTGACACTGTACTCCATAATGATTGAACTAAGTCACACTCTCACCAACAGTGTAAAAGTGTTCCTATTTCTCCACAGCCTCACCAGAATCTGTTGTTTCCTGACTTTTTAATGATAGCCATTCTAACTTGCTTGAGATGGTATCTCATTGTGGTTTTGATTTGCATTTCTCTAACGACCAGCGATGATGAACTTTTTTTCATATGTTTGTTGGTCACATAAATGTCTTCTTTTGAGAAAACAAACACTTTTTGAAGGAGTTGTTTTTTTTTTTTTTTTGTAAATTTGTTTAAGTTATTTGCAGATTCTGGATATTAGCCCTTTGTCAGATGAATATATTGCAAAAATTTTCTCCCATTCTGTAGGTTGCCTGTTCACTCTGATGATAGTTTCTTTTTGCTGTGCAGAAGCTCTTCAGTTTAACTACATCCCATTTGTCAATTTTGGCTTTTGTTGACATTTCTTTTGGTGTTTTAGTCATGAAGTCTTTGCCCATGCCTATGTCCTGAATGGTATTGCCTAGGTTTTCTTCTAGGGTTTTTATGGTTTTAGGTTTTACATTTAAGTATTAATTTATCTTGAGTTAATTTTCATATAAGATTTGAGGAAGGGGTCAAGTTTCTGTTTTCTGCATATGGCTGCCAGTTTTCCCAGAACCATTTATTAAATAGGGAATCCTTTCCCCATTGCTTGTTTTTGGCAAGTCTGTCAAAGATCAGGTGGTTTTAGATGTGTGGTGTTATTTCTGAGGTCTCCGTTCTATTCTATTGGTCTGTATATCTATTTTGGTACCAGTACCATGCTGTTTTGGTTACTGTAGTTTCATTTCTTTGAGCAGTGGTTTGTAGTTCTCCTTAAAGAGGTCCTTCACATCCCTTGTAAGTTGTATTCCTAGGTATTGTATTCTCTTTGTAGCAATTGTGAATGGGAGTTCACTCATGATTTGGCTTTGTCTATTATTGGTGTATAAGAATGCTTGTGATTTTTCACTTTGATTTTGTATCCTGAGTCTTTGCTGAAGTTGCTTATTAGCTTAAGGAGGTTTGGGGTTGAGACAATGGGGTTTTCTAAATATACTATCATGTCATCTGCAAACAGAGAAAATTTGACTTCCTCTCTTCCTATTTGAATACCCTTTATTTCTTTCTCTTGCCTGATTGCCCTGGCCATAACTTCCAATACTATGTTGAATAGGAGTGGTGCTTGAAATTTTCTTTTTTTGTTGTGTCTCTGCCAGGTTTTGGTATCAGGATGATGTTGGCCCCATAAAATAAGTTAGGGAGGAGTCTCTCTTTTTCTATTGTTTGGAATAGTTTCAGAAGGAATGGTACCACCTTCTGTTTGTACTTCTGGTAGAGTTCAGCTGTGAATCTATCTGGTCCTGGGCTTTTTTGTTTGCTTGGTTGGTTGGCTATTAATTACTGCCTCCATTTCCGAATTTGTTATTGGTCTATTCAGGGATTTGACTTCTTTTTGGTTTAGTCTTGGAAGGGTGTATGTGTCCAGGAATTTATCAATTTCTTCTAGATTTCTCTAGCTTATTTGCATAGAGGTGTTTATAGTATTCTATGATTGTAGTTTTTATTTCTGTGGGATCAGTGGTGATATTTCCTTTATCTCTTTTATTGTGTCTATTTGATTCTTCTCTCTTTTCTTCTTTATTACTTAACCTAGTGGTCTATCTAGTTAATCTTTTTTAAAAAAAACAGATCCTTGATTCAATGATTTCTTGAAGGAGTTTTTGTGTCTCTATCTCCTTCAGTTCTGCTCTGATCATAGGTGTTTCTTGTCTTCTGCTAGCTATTGAATTTGTTTGCTCTTGCTTCTCTAGTTCTCCTTATTATGATGTTATGGTGTCAATTTTATATCTTTTCCACTTTCTGATGTGGGCATTTCTTGCTATAAATTTCCTTCTTAACACTGCTTTAGCTGTGTCCCAGAGATTCTGCTACATTGTTCCTTTGTTCTCATCGGTTTCAAATAACTTATTTATTTCTGACTTAATTTTGTTATTTACACAGTAGTCGTTCATGAGCAGGTTGTTCAGTTTCCATGTAGTTGTGTGATTTTCAGTGAGTTTCTTAATCCTGAGTTGTTTTTAAAAAAGTGTTATATTTTAATAAGCAGCTTGACACTTGCTTCACTCCCTCTGTGTTGGTTACACATGGTATTGGAGAAATTCTGAGAGGATATGGGAGTTCTATAACTCGGAGGAATTGAGGATAGGTGAGGCAAAGGCATTTTTTTTTATTATTACACTTTAAGTTCTGGGGTACATGTGCAGAACATGCAGGTTTGTTACATAGATGTACAGGTGCCATGGTTGTTTGCTGCACCCATCAACCCGTCATTTACATTAGGTATTTCTCCTAATGCTATCCCTCCCCTATCCCCCAACCCCGACAGGCCCCAATGCATGATGTTCCTCTCCCTTGGTCCATGTGTTCTCATTGTTCAACTCCCACCTATAAGTGAGAACATGCAGTGTTTGGTTTTCTGTTCCTGTGGTAGTTTGCTGAGAATGATGGTTTCCAGCTTCATCCATGTCCTTGCAAAAGGCATGAACTCATCGTTTTCTATGGTTGCATTGTATTCTATGGCATATATGTGCCACATTTTCTTTATCCAATCTATCATTGATGGACATTTGGGTTGGTTCCAAGTCTTTGCCATTGTGAACAGTACTCCGATAAACATATGTGTGCCTGTGTCTTTATAGTTGAATGATTTACAATCCTTTAGGTATCTATCCAGTCATGGGATTGCTGGGTTAAGTAATATTTCTGGTTCTAGATTTTTGAGGAATTGCCACACTGTCTTCCACAATGGCTGAACTAATTTACACTCCCACCAACAGTGTACAAGCGCTCCTATTTCTTCACATTGTCTCCAGCATCTGTTGTTTCCAGACTTTTTAATGTAAAGAATGTAAACATATTTACCAGAAAAAAAACCAAACAACCCCATTAAAAAGTGGGCAAAGGTTATGATCAGACACTTCTCAAAAAAAGACATTTATGTGGCCAAGAAACATATGAAAAAATGTTCAACATCTCTGGTCATTAGAGAAATGCAAATCAAAACCACAATGAGATACCATCTCACACCAGTTAGAATGATGATCATTAAAAACATCCTGTGTTCTAATTTGATTGCATTGTGGTCTGAGAGATGGTTTGTTATGATTTCCATTCTTTTGCATTTGCTGAGGAGTGTTTGAAAAAAGTAACCAATTTTTAAATTATTTTTAAAAAATTGACACAGATTATTGCACATATTTATTATTGTGATACATGCATGCAGTGTGTAATGAACAAATCAGGGTAATTAAGGTACATATCACCTCAAATATTTATCATTTCTTTGCATTGTGAACAGTTAAAAACTTCTAACTATTTTGAAACATGCAATAATTTGTTTTTAACTATGATTAGCTTACTGTGCTATTTAACACTATAACTTATTTCTCTCTCTCCTCTTCCTCTTCCTCCCCCTCCTCCTTCTGCTTCTGCTTCTTCTTTTTCCTCGTCCTCTTCATTTTTTTTTTTTTTTTTTTTTTTTTGAGACAGCGTCTTGCTCTGTCACCCAGGCTGGAGTGCAGTGGTGGGGTCACAGCTTACTGCAGCCTCCACCTCCTGTGCTCAAGCAATCCTCCCCGCTCAGCCTCCCAAGTAGCTGGAATACAGGCACACACCATCACACCTGGCTAATTTTAAAAATATTTTTTAGTAAAGATGAGGTTTCTCTATGTTGGCCAGACTGGTCTCAAACTCCTAACTTCAAGTTATCCTCCTGCCTCAGCCTCCCAAAATGCTGGGATTACAGGCCTGAGCCACTGTGCCTGGCCGAAGAACTTGTTTCTTCAAACTGTATTTTTGTACCCATTAACCAACTGTCTTCATCCCCCTCCCTTTATAGAAACCAATATGGTCTTTTTTTTTTTTTTTTTACACACAAAAGAAACCCAGAAGACAGGAGGTTAAAAACTATCCAGTTATGTTTTTCCAGCTACATTTATCTCATGTTATTTTAAAAATTTGAGGAGCAAAATTAGATATACATGCATTGTTATCCCAAAGCATTCGCATATTTTATCTACTGGTATTTTAATAATTAAAGACAAAGATAAATTATATCTAACAAAGTGTTTTTGCATATATATTTTTTTTCTTTTTGGAAACTATACTGACATTTAAAGGTTACTTATTAATTAGCTTGGGTCTAAGTATTTAAATTTAGTTAAAAATCTAGATAATACAATTTAATTCACACATTAAATCTTTATGAATTGCAGCATTGTATGAATTTTATAACTAAACCCTTTAACAATAGCCTTTATATTTATTTTATTTAGTTGAATACAATTTCATTTTATTTATTTATTTTTATTTTTTATTTATTTTTTTTGAGACGGAGTCTCGCTCTGTCGCCCAGGCTGGAGTGCGGTGGCCGGATCTCAGCTCACTGCAAGCTCCGCCTCCCGGGTTCACGCCATTATCCTGCCTCAGCCTTCGGAATAGCTGGGACTACAGGCGCCCACCACCTCGCCCGGCTAGTTTTTTGTATTTTTTAGTAGAGACAGGGTTTCACCGGGTTAGCCAGGATGGTCTCGATTTTCTGACCTCGTGATCCACCCGTCTCGGCCTCCCAGAGTGCTGGGATTACAGGCTTGAGCCACCGCGCCCGGCTGTAAATTTCATTTTATTTTTTAAAAATTTCAATAGATTTAGGGACACAAGTGGTTTTGGGTTACATGGGTGAATTGTACAGTGGTAAATTCTGTGCTTTTAGTGTACCCATCATCTGAATAGTGTACATTGCACCCAACAGGTGACTTTTTTATCCTTCACTCCCCTCCTTCCATTCCTCTTCTGAGTTTTCAGTGTTCATTACCCCACTCTGTATGCCTCTGTGTAACCATAGCTTAGCCTTGACTTATAAGTGAGAACCTGTGATATTTGGTTTTCTATTTCTGAGTTACTTCACTTAGGATAATAGCCTCCAGGTCCATGCATGTTGTTGCAAAATAATTTTATTCTTTTTTATGGAGTAGTAGTATTCCACAGTGTGTATATGTGTGTGTGTGTGTGTGTGTACATATATAGGTGTACACACACACATATATATATGTACTTAGGTACCTATATGTATATACCTCTCTCCATATACACATACATATATAGGTGTACATATATCAACATATGAATATATATATATGCACTTAGGTCAATTCTATATCTTTGCAATTGTGAATTGTGCTGCAATAAACATATGAGTGTCTTTTTTTGTATAATGATTACTTTTCCTTTTGGTAGATATCCAGTGGGGGGATTGCTGGGTTGAACAATAGTTCTATTTTTAGTTCTTTGAGAAATCACGCTGCTTTCCATAGAGGTTGTACATTCCCACTGGCAGTGTGTATGTGTGTGATTGCCGTTTCTCTGCATCTGTGGTAACACATTTTTTTAAACTTAAAAAAATGGTCATTCTGACAAGAGTAAGGTGGTATTTCACTTTGGTTTTAATTTGTATTTCTTTTGTAGTTAGTGATGTTGAGCATTGTTTTGTATGCTTGGTGGCCATCTGTATAACTTGGGAGATATTTATTCATGTCACTTACCCAGTTTTTAATGGAATTATTTACTTTTTATTCTTGTTGATTTGTTTGACTTCCTTGTAAATTCTGGATATTACTCTTTTCTCAGATGCATAGTTTGTGAATATTCTCTCCCATTCTGTAGGTTGTCTGTTTACTGTGTTGATTACTTCTTTTGTTATGCAGAAGTTTCTTAGTTTAAGTCCCATTTATCTATTTTTCTTTTCGTTACATTTATTTTTGGGGTCTTGTTCATAAATTTTTTGCCTAGGCCAACGTCTACAAGAGTTTTACCTAGGTTTTCTTTTAGATAGGGGTTCAGGTCTTAGATTTAAATATTTAATCCATCTTGAGTTAATTTTTGTATATGGTGAAATATATGGATCCAGTTTCATTCTTCTACATGTGGCTATCCAATTTTTCCAGCACCATTTATTGGATAGTGTGTCCTTTTCCCAGTTTATGTTTTTGTCTGCTTTGTTGAAGATCAATTGGTTGTAGGCATTTAGCTTCATTTCTGGGTTCTCTGTTCTGTTTCATTGGTCTATGTGTCTACTTTTATGCTGGTGCCATGCTATTTTGGTTACTGTAGCTGTGTAGCATAATTTGAAGTCAGGTATTGTGATGCTTCCATATTTATTTGTTTATTTTGCTTAGGATTACTCTCACTGTGTGGGCTCTTTTCTGTTCCATACAAACTTCAGAATTTTTTTTTCTAATTTTGTGAAAAATGATATTTATATTTTGATAAAAATTGTATTGCATTTGTAGATTGCTTTGGGCAGTATGGTCATTTTCACAATATTGTTTCTTTGAATCAATGAACATGGAATGTTTTCCATTTGTTTTTGTAATCTATAATTTATTTCATCTGTGTTTTGTAGTTCTCCTTATATAGATCTTTCACATCCTTGGTTAAGTATATTCCTGGGTATTTTGTTTTATTGGCAGCTATTGTAAATGGTATTGAGTTCTTGATTTGATTTTCAGCATGGTTGTTATTTGTATATAGTAGTGCTACTGATTTTTGTACTTGAATTTTGTAACTGAGACTTTACTGAACTCATATGTCAAATCTAGGAGTCTTTTGGAGGAATCTTTAGGGTTTTCAAGGTATAAGATTATATCTTTGACAAGCAGAGATAGTTTGACTTTCACTTTTCCAATTTGGATGCCCTTCGTTTCTTTCTCTTGCCTGATTGCTCTGGCTATGGCTTCTGGTGATATGTTGAATAAGAGTTGTGAAAGTGGGCATCCTTGTGTTGTTCCAGCTCCAAAGGGGAATGCTTTCAACTTTTCTTCATTCAGTTTGATGTTGGCTGTGGGTTTCTCATATATGGCTTTCATTTTTTGAGGTTTGCTTCTTCTATGCCTAATTTGTTGAGGGCTTTTTGGTTTTATGATGAAGAGATGCTGGATTTCATGAAATGCTTGTTCTGCATCTATTGAAAAATCATATGGTTTTTGTTTTTAAAATTCTGTTTATGTGGTGAAATCACATTTGTTGATTTGTGTATGTTTAGTTATCCTTGCACATTGGAATGAAGCCCACTTGATCATGGTGAATTCTTTTTGATATGTTGTTGGATTCGGTTTGCTAGTAGTTTGTTGAGGATTTTTGCATCTGTGTTCATCAGGGATCTTGGTTTTCTTTTCTTCTTGCATCCTTTCCTTCTTTGGTGTCAGGGTGATACTGGCTTCATGGATTAGGGAGGATTCCTTCTTATTTTATCTTTTGGAATAGTTTCAGTAGGGTTGGTAAGTGGCTTGTCTTTGAATGTCTGGTAGAATTTGGCTGTGAATCTATCTGGTATTTGGCGTTTATTTGCTGGAATATTTTTAATTACTAATTCAATCTTACTACTTCTTGTTCAGCTCAGGATTTCAGTTTCCTCCTGATTCAAGCCTGGGGGTGTATGTTTCCAGGAATTTATCAATTTTCTCCAGATTTTCTAATTTGTTTACCTAGAGGTGTTCATAGAAGTCTTGGATGATCTTTTGTATTTCTGTGATATTGATTGTAATGTCTCCATTTTCCTTTCTAATGGAGCTTATTTGAATTTTCTCTTCTCTGCTTGGCTAATCTAGCTAGTAGTATATCAATTTTGTTTATCTTTTCAAAACACAAACTTTAAAAAATTGATGTTTTGTAATTTTTTGGTTTTAATTCAATTTAGTCCTGCTCTGGCATTATTTCTTTTCTTCTGCTTGCTTTGGGTTTGTTTTGTTATTTTCTATTTCCATGAGATGTGATGTTAGGTTGTTAAATTATAGTCTTTGTGTCTTTTTGATGTAGGTACTTAGTGCAATGAACTTTGCTTTTATCAGTGCTTTTGCCATATCCCCAATACTCGTGTGACTGTTATCATTGATTTTGAAAAACGTTTAAATTTTCATCTTGATTTCATCACTGACCTAAAGATAATTCAAGAGCAGCTTGTTTAATTTTTGTATATTTGTATAGTTTTGAGAGTTCCTCTTGGAATTGATTTCTAATTTTATTCTGCTGTGGTCTGAGAAGGTACTTGATATCATTTTAAAAAAAAATTATTGAGACTAATTTTATGACCTATCATGTGGTGTATCTTGGAAAATGTTCTATGTGGTGATGACAAGAATGTACTGTCAGGCCTCTGAGCCCAAGCTAAGCCATCATATCCCCTGTGACTTGCACTGTATACATCCAGATGGCCTGAAGCAACTGAAAAATCACAAAAGAAGTGAAAATGGCCGGTTCCTGCCTTAACTGATGACATTCCACCATTGTAATTTGTTCCTGCCCCACCTTAACTGATTGATTAACCTTGTGAAATTCCTTCCCCTGACTCAGAAGCTCCCCTACTGAGCACCTTGTGACTCCCGCCCCTGTCCGCAAGAGAACAATCCCCTTTGACTGTAATTTTCCACTACCTACCCAAATCCTATAAAATGGCCCCAGCCCTATCTCCCTTCACTGACTCCCTTTTCAAACACAGCCTGCCTGCACCCAGGTGATCAAAAAGCTTTATTGCTCACACAAAGCCTGTTTAGTGGTCTCATCACATGGACGCATGTGACATGTATGTTCTGCAATTTTTTTGATAGAATGTTACATAAATGTTTGTTAGGTCCATTTGTTCTAGAGCCAAGTTTAAGCCCAGAATTTTTTTATTGGTTAACTTTCTGCTTCAATGATTTGTCTAGTATTGTCAGTGGAGTCTTGAAGTCCCCCACTATTATTGTATTACTACCTATCTCTTTTCTTAGGCCTAGTAGTATTTGTCCTACGAATCTGGACCTCTGGTGTTAGGTGCATGTATACTTAGGATTGTTATATCTTTTTGTTGAATTTATTTATTTATCATTATATAATGACCTTCACTGTCTTTTTTTAAAAATTTGAAATCTGTTTTATCTAATAGCTTCTTCTGCTTAATTTTGATTTCATGTGTGTGGAATATTTTTTTCCACCCCTTTACCTTGGGTCTGTAAGAATCTCTATGAGTTAAGTGGTTCTCTTGAAGTCAGCAACTATTTGGATTATGGTTTTTAATCCATTCTATGAATCTATATCTTTTAATTGGGGCATTTATACCATTTACATTCAAAGTTAATCTTTATATGTGAGGTACTGTTCCAGTCATCAAGTTTGCTGTTACCTATTTCCTTTGCTTTTCCCATCGTGTTCCTGTTTTCTAAGCCCTGACAATTTTTTATACTGGTGTGTATCAATCTTTCATTTTGATATTTAGAGCTCCTTTGATTATTTCATGTAAGGTTGGTCTAGTGGTGGCAAATTCCGTCAACTTTTTTTGTGTATGTGTCTGGGAAAGACTTTATTCCTCCTTCATTTGTGACGCTTAGTTGTGCAAAATACAAAATCCTTAGCTGACAGGTATTCTATTTGAAGAAACTGAAGATAAGCCCCCAATCTTTTCTGGCTTGTAAGATTTCTGCTGAGAAGTCTTCTATTAGTCTCATAGGTTTTTCTTTATAAGTTATTTTTTGCTTTTGTCTCACTGCTTTTAGAATTCGTTCCTTTACATTGACTTTAGATAGTCTTTAGACTTTAAAGATAGACTTTAGATATTTACACCACCAAAGACTCTTTTTACAATATAAAGGTTCTTTTAACAATGTAAAGATTCTTTTTACAATGAATCTTCCAGCAATTCTTTGAGCTGTTTGTATCTGGATGTATAAATCTCCAGCAAGACCAGTGAAGTTTTTCTCAATTATACCCTCAAATAGGTTTTACAAATTTTGACTTTTTCTTCTCTCTCAGGAATGCCTATGATTCCTAGGTTTGGACAGTTTACAGAATCCTATATTTCTCAGAGACTTTGTTCATTTCTTTTATTTACTTTTTCTTTATTTTTGTCTTATTGGGTTAATTCAAAAACTTTATCTTCAAGCTCTGAAATTCTTTCCTTTGTGTTGTCTAGACTATTGTTAAAAATTTCCCCTGCATTTTGTAATTCCCTAAAAGAGTCTTTAATTTCCAGAAGTTCTACTTTTTTTTAAATATATCTCTGGAAAAATTTTTATTCATAATCTGAATTTTTTAATTTCTTTTTCTAAAATTTATTTTGCGGGCTCCAATGATCCTCCCACCTTGGCCTCCCAAAGCAATGGGATTGCAGGCATGAGCCACTATGCCTGACCAGGTTTTGATCTCTTTATATTGGTTTTCAACTTTTTGTTTGATCTCCTTGAGCAACTTTATAATCAATCTTTTGAATTCTTTATCTTGAATTTCAAAAATTTCATTCTGGTTTGAATTCATTGCCAGAGAATTTATGTGATCCTTTGGGGGTATTGTAAAACTGTTTTTTCATCTTACCAGAATTATTTTTCTGCTTCCTTCTCATCTACATAGACTATTCCTTATGATTTTTGAATTCATTTTTTCAGCTGTGGTGTTTTCCCATTGAAGAAGATGTGACATTAATGTATATAGTTTATGATCACCTAGCTTAGACTCTGGGTGCTTTCAGTGGCAGTCTGTATAAATTCCTTGGTTATAGAGAATTTTTGTGCAATGGCTTTTGCAGATGTTGCTTGTAGTAGTGATGTACTGGGTGTAACAGCAGATTCACAGTCTCTTGTGGGGTCAAAATGGCAGAGGTCTCATTCCCCAGTTGTGTGCACTTTTCCCCTGCCCCAGTATTTTTTTTTTTCCCACTGGATTGAACAATTCAGCCTTCAGGCAAGTAGGAGGTGTTCACAGGTAAGAACTGGCTGCAGCTGAAGCAAATGGGTATATGCAATACCACAATGGTGGGCAAAAGTCCCAGCCCTTACAGAGGTAGCTAGGGGACCTCCTAGTGAAATGTGCTGCAGTTTTCACAGAAGGAAGGGAGGGAGCCACCTCAGCTCCACAACCAAGCTGGAAGGAAAACATTCCACCTCCCCAATCATTCCTCTGTCCTAGTGTTCCAGATACTCAGATTAGAGAGACATCTCTCTCCATCTGAAAGAATGCCAACATTCTATGTATGTGGAAGTACATCTCTCATGCAGGTGTGAGCCCAAGGGATGTAGTCACCCTGAAGTGCTCCAAAAAAGTTGCCTGCAGGTGCACCTGGGCTGAGGTCCTATGGGAGAAGCCCCAGCTGTGTCTGCAGTGGTGGGCACGGGGGAGAAGAAGTCCCTTTCTCCAAGTCCCTTCATAAGCACTTGGGTTGCTCAGCTGCTGAGACAGAACCACAGACTTCCCCACTGAGCCCAGCTCTGTGTCTCTGCCTTTGCTGAAAGAGACTTTCTACAAGCATGAAGTTCTGGTACACAGAAAAGTCTGTAGGTAGTCTGGTAAACATAATTTTAAAAATATAATTTTTAATTAAAAAAAAACTGTAGAAACACTGAGAACTAATTTAACTCAAAGCTAAATCTGGGTTATTTACAAAATTTGAATAATTTAACCTTGGTCCTAAACAAACCAAAATACTATGGTAACTTTTTTTGTAATGCAATTATTGATGAAATCATATAAAACTTTATCTTGAAATTGAAGTATTTTCTTACGATGTGATAGCTATAGTTATAAAAGCTATCATATAAATATACTTTTTAGTGTCCTTGAAAAGCAGAGTTCAATCTACTTTTCTTTCTTTCAACAATTTTGACTATCTAAACTAAATATTTCTACTGTGTGTACCTAACAACTGACTGATTTTTAAATCAGTTAATCTTTCAAGCCTTATAAGAGAGGGGAAAAAGAGAAAATAGTATAGAAAAATGAGAGGTAGACAGCTTTGAACAAATAGCTAATTATTTTCTTTCTGTAAGGAAAGAGAAGAAAATTTAGATGCAATAAAAGATACTTTGATGCATATGCATAAAAGAGAGTATCATACACATTTTTATATAATTTGGGTCCTTAACAATTTTATCAAGTTGTATAATAAAAAAGCCTGTACCTATTAAACCTCAAAGTATGAAAACAACAAAGAAGGGGATGTTTTCCGCATTAAACCAAATAATCTCTCTTTTAGATAACACTTTTTTAAATGAGATTTTGTTCTTTTTATCTTCCAGTATCTAAATTATCTTTAAAATGTTCAGCCAAAAGTTGGAGTTCATATACTGGGGCAACCTCTGAGTCAATTTTTGTTTACATTTCATATCTACAATTTCAGACTTTCAATAATCAATGAAAATGTGGAAAGGACATTGAGTATGTCAATATCAGAAGCTAATCTTAAGTATTGTCTGAAAGTGCTGATTAAGCAGACAGTTTCTTATATTTTGCATTTGTTTTACTAAAGAACATTTTAGGGAAGCAATTTTTTAGTTTGATTTGCATTTAGAAGCCTCCTCACACCAGTTAATCAGAGCAGACTATTGAACAGTCAGAATTTTGTTTTCTTCTGTTTTAAGGCACCTTTTAAAAAACAGTTTGTCCTTATCAAAGCTCCCCAGTATGGCCATTGTCATTCCCAATTTTCCTTGATGAGAGTGTGCCAGTTTGAAAGGTATGCAAGGAGTTAACATTACAATGAGAAAACAAAAATAAAATGGGCGTTTTTCCTGAAAGAGGTGCCATTTTAGCTCAAAAAGACCCCATGAGACCTGCACTATGCCTGTAAAAATGGTGCTTGTATGATCTGTGTCTCCAGAGTTTGGTTAAAGGACCAGTAGTCACTGATTAGGGGCTGAAGAAACCTCCTGATGCTGGGCAGACAAAACTAAAATACCAGAAGTTGTCAAGGACACAAAAACAAGACGGAAGAAGCCCTATAATGACCTGGGGGAAAGTTTGTCCAAAGGACACTTGTCTGATAAGAAACTTTCTGAGCTTCTCAGCTCCCAAGGCTAGTTTGAGGACAGATTTATTGAGCCAATGTCCCTTCCCTCTCTGTAGACTCTTCATCTTACAAACAAACAGCATTGATGAAATTAGACAAGCATACAGATAGACAATGAATTAAACAAGCAGGTATTATATACTAGAAGAAAAATTCAGCAAAGAATAATACAAATCTGTTCAGATAACCAAAAATCTCTCAAAGGAATTTATTTCTAGGAAAACAAAATAAAGCCAATCCTGATGGGCTTCAGTGAAGTACTAAGAGCCCAATTCAGCATAAATTTCCTTTTCGGCCACAGGCATGTGGCACTTTAAGCAGATAGAGACACAAGGGATCTCAGATGTGCACACTGTTACTCACTAAGGATCCCAGTCCAAGGTAGTGAGAGTCTCAACTGAACCTTACTCAAACCTCCAATTCTGTCAATACCCTTCAACTAAAGACCACTAAGGACACCTTTTAGTTAAACAAGTTGAGTTTATTGCTCATCACAGCAAGAGAAAACATACACCATGGGGAACCGTTGGGTGTCTCAGTAAGAGGATGTTAAAGAGAATCTATTATAGGATATGGACTTTTTGAATTATTTTGGAGAGAGTCAAAGAAAGTGGAGGTTAGCTTTAGATTAAACGCTGTCAGTAAGCAGAGGTAATTTTGTGATTGGGTGTTTTATGGGTGGCACAGTCATCTAGATTTTGTCTGTACTTAGACAAAATTATGAAGGAAGCCTTGTTTTGTTTGATTCACTTGTCATAATCTCAGAGTAACCTTGTCTGAGGTTGTTTTCTGTGATATTGTTTACGTCCAACAGGATAGCAAAATGGCCTGGCTGTGAGTGAGGTCTAACTGTGAATATCAGATCAGTTCTGGACATCAGAGTCAGTTTTTTCTTGATCAGTGCCAAGTATTATTCGATATGCTGGCACATAGTGATAAACAAAGTCTCCATCCTCATGGAGCCCAAATTTCTGTGATGGAGATAGGCAGATAAATAAAGCTGGATAAGGAAAAGAGGAAATATGAGGGTGGCGGTACTATATTAAATAGAGTGAACAGGGAAGTCGTCTATAATAAGAATACAGTTGATTGGAGGTGGGAAGAAAGTGAAAGAGTAAGACATGGATATTGAAGGTAATTCCAGGTAGAAAGAACCTGGAATGATCCAAGTAAAGACCCTGAGTGGGGCATATACTTGGT
The DNA here is from genome assembly GCF_000951045.1 of Mandrillus leucophaeus. Lineage (NCBI taxonomy): Eukaryota > Metazoa > Chordata > Mammalia > Primates > Cercopithecidae > Mandrillus > Mandrillus leucophaeus. The sequence continues at coordinate 641,440 of NW_012098610.1, read as the reverse complement.
GAAGACCAGAAAAAAAGACAGTGTGGTTGGAATAGAGTGAGTGAGGGGGAACATAGTAAGAGATGAAATCAGAGAGTTACTGTGGACATTGTAATAACTTTGACTTACCTCTGCAGTGGGTTGGGAAGCCAATAGTGTTTCTGAGCAAAGAAATGACATGACTTATGTGTTAGAAGGAGTGAAAGGCACTTGATTTTTTTATAGGCTGAGGAAAAGGGGTAAGTAGAAAGAAAGGCTGTGGATTCAGGACGAAAGAAACAGAGAGAGAGAGAGAGAGAAAGAGAGAGAGGTGGAGGAGGAGGAGGAGAAAGAGGAGCGAGAATTTTCATAGATGTGGAATTTTCATAGATGTGCTTTATCTACTTGAGGAAGTTCCTTTTTATCCTTAGTTTACTGAGTATTTTTATAGGGAAATGGTAGTAGAGTCTGTCAAATGTTTCCCTGCTGGTATTGAGATGATCATGTGGTTTTTGTTTTTTATTCTAATGATATGGGTATTACATTAGCTGATTTTCAGATATTGAGCCAACTTGAATTCCTGGGATGAAGCCCACTTGGTCATATTGCATAGTGTTTTTATGTTGCTGGACTTGGTTTATTAATATTTAATTGAGTTTTTGCACTTATATTCATAAGAGATACTGGTTTATTGTTTTCATATCTTGTGATGTTTTTGTTTTTGTATCAAGGTTATACTGGACTCATAGAATTAGTTGGAAAGTGTTCCCTTCTCATCTATATTTTGAAAATTGTTGTGAAAAATTGGTATTAATTATTATTTTTAAAATTTATTTATTTTTTATTATTATTATACTTTAAGTTCTAGGGTACATGTGCATAACGTGCAGGTTTGTTACATA
>NW_012098610.1:626774-635685 GCF_000951045.1 Mandrillus leucophaeus | reverse complement strand
CTCTCAGGGGTGTACTCCACCCTGTGAGGTGTGGGGTGTCAGACTGCCCCTAGTGGGGGATGTCTCCCAGTTAGGCTACTCAGGGGTCACGGACCCATTTGAGCAGGCAGTATGTCCCTTCTCACATCTCAGCCTCCATGTTGGGAGATCCACTGCTCTCTTCAAGGCTGTCAGACAGAGTCATTTGCGTCTGCAGTGGTTTCTGCTGATTTTGTTGTTGTTTACTGTGCCCTGTCCCCAGAGGTGGAGTCTACAGAGACAGGCAGATTTCCTTGAGCTGCTGTGAGCTCCACCCAGTTCGAGCTTCCCAGCAGCTTTGTTTACCTACTTAAGCCTCAGCAATGGTGGGCGCCCCTCCCCCAACCTCGCTGCTGCCTTGCAGCCAGATCGCAGACTGCTGTGCTAGCAATGAGTGAGGCTCCGTGGGCGGTGGACCCTCCCAGCCAGGTGTGGTATATAATCTCCTGGTGTGCCTGTTTGCTTAAAGCGCAGTATTGGGGTGGGAGTTACCCGATTTTCCAGGTGTTGTGTGTCTCAGTTCCCCTGGCTAGGAAAACGGATTCCCTTTCCCCTTGTGCTTCCCAGGTGAGGTGATGCCTCGCCCTGCTTCAGCTCTGGCTGGTCTGGCTGCAGCAGCTGACCAGCACCGATTGTCCAGCACTCCCTAGTGAGATGAAGCCAGTACCTCAGTTGAAAATGCAGAAATCACCTGTCTTCTGTGTCGCTCGTGCTGGGAGTTGGAGACTGGAGCTGTTCCTATTCTGCCATCTTGCTCCGCCCTCCGGCATTAATTATTTTTAAAACATTTGGTAGAATTCAAAACCATATGAGCCTGAGCATTTTTCTGTAGGCAGTTTTGAAAATTATTAATTCAATACCTTCACTTGTTAATATACATCTATTCAGATTTTCTATTTCTTCTTGAGTCAGTGTTGCTAGTTTATGTCTTCCTAGGAATGTTTCCATTTCATTTATCTAATTTATTGGCATAAAATTGTTCATAATATTCCTTTATAATCCTTTACATTTCTGTAAGGCCAGTAGTAATATCACCCATTTTACTTTTGGTTCCAGTAATTGATTCTTCTTTATTTTTTCTTGGTCAATATAACCAAAGTTTTTTCAATTTTGTTGATCATTTCCAAGAATCAGCTTTTGATTTCATTGATTTTCTCTATTGTTTTTGTATGTTCTACTTAGTTAATTTCTTCCATATTCTGTATTATTGGTCTGTTTTCTTGCCTTGGGTTTAATCTGCACTTCTTTTTACAGTGTGTTTTGTGGAAGGTTAGGTTATTGATTTGAAATAATTATTTTTTCTTAATATAGGCATATACAGCTGTAGTTTTCTATCTAAGTTCTACTTTAGCTGCATCATATAAGTTTAAGTATGTTGTGTCTTCATTTTCATTCATCTGAAAATGTTTTCTAATTTCTGTTTTGATTTCTCTTTGGCTTATTGGTTATTTGAGAGGATTTTTTTAATTTTCACATATTTGTGAATTTTCCATATTTCTTTCTGTTATTGGTTTCTAATTTCATTCCATTGCAATTGAATAATATACTTTGTATTATTTCTATTCTACATTTTTTGAGGTATACACTTTATAACCTAGCATATTGTCTATCATATAGAATGCTCTATGTGTACTTGAAAAAAGTGTATAGACTTTGGTTGTTAGGTGGAATGTTCTATAGACGTCTGTTAGTTCTAGTTGGTTTATAGGGTTGTTCAAGTCTTTTATTTCCTTAGGTCACCTTCTGTGTAGTTTTATACACATTACTAAAAGTGAAGTATTGAAGTCTTCAACTAGTTCTTTGGAAATGCCTAGTTTTTGCTTCATTTTTTTCAGTTTTTGCTTCAAGCACTTTAATATTCAATTGCTAGATGAATATATATTTATATTTGCTAAATCTTTTTGATGAATTAACCCTTTTATTGTTATAAAATGTAACATTTTACGTCTAGTAACACTTTTTGTTGTAGCCTATTTTGTCTGATATTAGTGTAGCCACTACAGTTTTCTTTTGGTTGCTATATGTATGACACATCCATTTTCATTTTTTATCTTCAATGTATTTGTATCTTTGAATTTGTAATGTATCTCCTGCAGGCAATATATAGTTGGATCATTTTTTTTCGTTTATCCACTTTGACAACTTCTGTCTTTTGGCTGGATTATTTAATCCATTCGCCTTTAATGTTATTATTGATATAGTTGGATTTTTATCTGCCATTTTATTTTTTGTGTTCCATATTTTTGTGCCTTTTTTCCTCTATTCCTCCTTTTCTGCTTTCTCTTGAATTAAATAAATAGTTTCTAGTGTAACATTTTCATTTCTTAAATGATTATTTCACTATGCATATTTAAATTATTTCCTTAGTGGTTCCTCTAGAGCTTACAATGTACATTTACACTTCTCAGAGTTAAGCTCTGTTTTACACCAATTTAATTCCAGCGAGATAGAAAAATGTTATTCCTACATAGCACTGTTTCTGGAAAAATATTATTCCTACATAGCACTGTTTCACTTTTCCCCATTTTGTGGCATTATTGTTATATATATTATACCTATAAATGTTTAAAACTCAACAGTGCATTGGTTATAATTGTCATTTTGTATAATTTTATGTCTTATATGAATTGAAGAACAAGTATTTTGTTTTAGTTTTTGTTATATTAACTTTTAAATTTTATCAGTTTTTGTCCTCTTCATTTGTTCTTTTGTATGTGAGTTACCATCTATACTTAATTTGCTCAATACACGTTTTTCACCCACTCATCTCCTTTGTACTGCAACTGTCAAATGTATTACATTTCCATATGTTATAGGCCCAACAGTACATTTTATTTTTTATTTCTTATTTTTATTTGTTTTTGAGACAGGGTCTCACTCTATCACACAGGCTGGAGTGCAATGATATGATCATGGCACACTGCAGCCTCAACCTCCTGGGCTGAAATGATCCTCCCACCTCAGCCTTCCAAGCGGTGGGGACTACAGGTGCATGCCACCATGTTCAGCTAATTTTTAAATTTTTGGCAGAGATGGGGTCTCACTTTGTTGCCCAGGCTGGTATTGATCTCCTGGGTTCAAGCAGTCCTCCTGTCTTGGCCTCCCAAAGTAATGGGATTATAGGTGTGAGCCACCATGTCCAGTCCCAACATTACATTATATACATAGTTTTGTTAATTTTTTTCTTACATCAGTCAATAGAAGAAGAAAATAATATGCATTCATACTATCTTTTTTATTTACCTAGTTACATTTATTAGTGCTTTTTATTTGTGTGTGTGTGTGTGTGTGTGTGTGTATTTGAATTACCATTTGCTCTCAGCCTGAAGAATTTGCTTGACTACTGGTCTGTTAGCAATAAATTATCACTACTTGTTTACCTGGGAATGTCATTATTTTGACTGCATTTTTGAAGTTGTTTTTCTGAACATAGGGTTTTTGGCTGACAATTTTTCCCCCTTTGGCTCTTTGAATATGTTACCCCAATCCCTCTGGCTTCAATTATTTCTGCTGAGAAGTCAGTTGTTAATCTTACTGAGTTTCCCTACACATCCAGAAAGCTCAACAAACTCCAAGTAAGATAAACAAAAAGATTATCCACAAACAGACACATCATAGTAAAAACACTGAAAGCCAAATACAAGGATAAAATCTGGAGAGCAGCATGAGAATAATTTGTCTTATAGTCAGGTATGCATTTGCGCATTGTGCTATTTTTTTCCGTGTTATTAGAACAGAATATCACAGACTGAGTAATTTATGTTTAAAATAGAGAAATTTATTTCCCACATTTCTGGAGGCTGACAGGTCCAACTTCATGGTACCAGTATCTTTCAAGGACCTTCTTTATGCATCATCCCATTATGGAAGGCAGAAAGGAGAGACAGCATGTGCATGAGAAAGAGAAAGAGAGCCAAACTCATTCTTTTTATCAGAAATCCACTCCCATGATAACTATCACACTCCTATGATAACAGCATTAATCCATTCATGAGGGCAGAACTCTCATGACCTCCTCACGCCTTCAAGGTCTCATCTCTCAATATCGTTGAAGATTGAGTTTCTAACACATGGACTTTAGGGAACACATTCAAACCATATAGCTCATATGGATATCCAGTTGTCATATTGTGTACAAGGGATCCTCAGCTAAACCCATCAAATTTATTCTTATATTTAGGTTTTATATTTTTCAATTTTAAATTTTCCTTGTGCTTCTTTTTTATCTATTTCAAACATCTGAAGAAATTCTTCTTTTAAAATCTATTTTTTAATTTACTTTTCCCTCTCCTTTGTTGGGCATTGCTATGAAGAAATACCTGGCACTGGAATTTATAAATAAAATAGGTTTATATTGGCTCACAGATTTTTTTTAATTTTTAATTTTTGTGGGTACATGGTAGGTTTAAATATTTATGGGGCCCAGGAGATGTTTCAATACAGGCATGCAATGCATAAAAATCACATCGTGGAGAATGGGATATCCATCCTCTCAAGCATTTACTCTTTATGTTAAAAAATCAAATTTACACTTTTAGTTTTCTAAAATGTATAATTAAGTTATTATCAATTATAGTCACACTGTTGTACTATCAAATAATAGGTCTTACTCATTTTTAAAAAATTTTTGTTGTACCCACCAACTGTTCCACCTACCCTATTCCCCCACTACTCTGCCTAGTCTCTAATAACCATCCTTCTACTCCCTATAGCCATGAGTTCAATTGGTTTAACTTTTAGGTCCCACAAATATGTGAGAATGTGCCATGTTTGTCTTTCTGGGCCCGGTTTATTTCACTTAACATAATGATCTCCAGTTCCATCCATATTGTTGCAAACGACTGGATCTCATTCTTTTCTATGGTTGAATAGTATTCTATTGTGTATATGTACCATGTTTTTTTAATTCGTTCATCTGTTGATGGACACGTAAATTGCTTCCAATTCTTGGTTATTGTGAAGAGTGCTGCAGCAAACATGAAAGTGCAGATATCTCTTCAATATACTGATTTCCATTCTTTTTGATATATACTCAGCAGTGAGAATGCTGAACCATATAGTAGCTCAATTTCAAGATTTCTGAGGAAGTTCCAAACTGTTCATAGTGGTTGTATTAATTTACATTCCCATCAAAAGTGTATGAAGGTTTCCTTTTCTCCACATCCTTGCCAACCTTTGTTATTGCCTGTCTTTTGGATATAAGCCATTTTAACTGGGGTGAGATGATGCCTTATTGTAGTTTTGATTTTCATTTCTCTGATGATCAGCAATGTTGATGCTTTTTCATATGCTTGTTTGCCATGTCCATGTCTACTTTTGAGAAATGTCTATTAAAATCTTTTGCCCATTTTTTTAAATTGGAACACTAGATTTTTTGCTAAAGAGTTGTTTTTGCTCCTTCTATATTTTAGTTATTAATCCCTTGTCAGATGGGTAGTTTGCAAATATTTTCTCCCATTTTTGGGGTTGTCTCTTCCTTTTGTTGATTGTATCTTTTGCTAGGCTAAAGTTTTTTACTTGATGTAATTTCATTTGTCCATTTTTGCTTTGTTTGCCTGTGCTTGTTGGGAATTGCTCAAGAAATTTTTGCCAGGAGCAATGGCATGGAGAGTTTCCCCAAAGTTTTCTTGTAGTAGTTTCATAGTTTGAAGTCCTAGATTTAAATCTTTAATTCATTTTGATTTTATTTTGGTATATGGCTAGAGATAGGGGTCTAGTTTTATTCTTCTGTATATGGATGTCCACTTTTCCTAGCACCGTTTATTGAAGAGACTGTCTTTTCCCCAGTGTATGTTCTTGGCACCTTTGTTAAAAATGAGTTCACTGTAAAAGTGTGGATTTGTTTCTGCATTCTCTATTCTGTTCCATTGGTCTATGTGTCTGTTTCTATGCCAGTACCATTCTGCTTTGATTACTATAGCTCTGTAGTATAATTTGAAGTCAGGAAATGTAATTCCTCAAGTTTTGGTCTTCTTACTCAGGATAGCTTTGGCTATTCTGTGACTTTTGTGGTTCCATACAAATTTTAGGATTGTTTATTCTATTCCTCTGAAGCATGTTATTGGTATTTTAACAGGAATTTCATTGAATCTGTTGATTGCTTTGGGTAGTATGGACATTTTAACAATATTAATTCTTGTAATTCAGAAACATGAAATACCTTTTCATATTTTGGTGTCCTCTTAAATCTTTTCATCAGTGTTTTAAAATTTTTATTGTGGAGATCTTTCTCTTTTTGGGTTAATTCCTGTTTTTTCATTTTGTGTATGGCTATTGTGAATGGGATTACTTTTTTGATTGCTTTTTCAGATTATTTACTGTTGTCATATAAAAGTTGTTACATTTGTTACATAGTTATACACATGCCATGGTGGTTTGCTGCACCTGTCAACCCATCATCTACATTAGGTATTTCTCTGGTTGCTATCCCTCCCCTAGCCCCGCACCCCCTGACAGGCCCCAGTGTGTAATGTTCCCCTCCCTGGGTCCATGTGTTCTCATTGCTCAACTCCCACTTATGAGTGAGAACGTGTGGTGTTTGGTTTTCTGGTCCTGTGGTAGTTTGCTGAGAATGATGGTTTCCAGCTTCATCCATGTCCACACAAAGAACATTAACTCGTCCTTTTTTATGGCTGCATAGTATTCCATGGTGTATATGTGCCACATTTTCTTTATCCAGTCTATCATTGATGGACATTTGTGTTGATTTCAAGTCTTTCCTATTGTGAATAGTGCTGCAATAAACACACGTGTACATGTGTCTTTACAGTAGAATAATTTATAATCCTTTGCATATATACCCAGTAATGAGATTGTTGGATCAAATGGTATTTCTGGTGCTAGATCCTTCAACAATTGTCTAAATAGTTTTTTAATGGTGTTTTTAGATTTTTCCAACTTTGAAATAATATCATCTACTAACAAGGATAACTTGACTTTTTCCTTTCTAATTTGGAAGTCGTATATTTCTTTCTCTTGTCTGATTCCTCTAGCCAGGACTTTCAGTACTATGATGAATGACAGTGGTGAAAGTGGGCATCCTTGTCATGTTCCAGATCTTAGAAAAAAGACTTTCCATTTTTCCCCATTCATCATGATACTAGTTATGAATCTGTCATATAGGGCCTTTATTATGTTGAGGCATGTTCCCTCTATCCACAGGTTTTGAGGGTTTTTATCACAAAGAAATACTCAATTTTATCAAATGCTTTTCAGCAACAATTGAAAGGATCATATGGATTTTGTCCTTTATTCTATCAATATGATGTATCACAATGATTCAACATATGTTGAACCATCCTTACATTCCATCCTTACATTCCAAGAGACAAATCTCACTTGGTCAAAATGAATGATTTTTCTAATGTATAGTTGAATTCTGTTTGCTAGTATTTCGTTGAGAATTTTCATATCAACATTCATCAGAGATATTGTCGGTCTGTGGATTTTTTTTTTTTATATGCCTTTGTCTGGTTTTGATATCAGTGTAATACTGGTCTCAGAGAATGAGTTTGAAAGTATTCCCTCTTCCTCCATTTTTGGAATAGTTTGAGTGAAATTGCTATTAGTTCTTTATATGTTTGGTAGAATTTGGCAGAGACTTTATTATGGCTTAAATCTTGTTACTTGTTATGGGACTGTTTAGGTTTTGGATTTCTTCCTGGTTCAGTCTTGTTAGGTTGTATGTGTCTATGAGTTTGTTCATTTTTTCTACGTTTTCCAATTTATTGACATATAGTTGCTCATAGTAGCCACTAGCCGCTAATGTTCATTTGAATTTGTGCAGCATTAAGTGTAATATCTCCTTTTTCATTTCTGATCCTATTTATTCCAATTTTCTTTCTGATATTTTAGTCAGGCTAAGGTTTTGTCAATTTTATTTAACTTTTCAAAAACATTTTTGTTTCATTGACCTTTTGTATTTTTAAATTTCAATTTCATTTATTTCTGCTCTGATCTTTATTATTTCTTTTTCTTTTACTAATTTTGAGTCTGGATTGCTCTTGCTTCTCTAGTTTTTTTTTTTTTTTTTAAATTTTTTATTTCCATAGACTATTGGGCACCAGGTGGTGTTTGGTTACATGAGTAAGTTCTTTAGTGGTGATTTGTGAGATTTTGGTGTACCCATTACCTGAGCAATATACAATATACACCGCACACAGTGTGTAGTCTTTTATCTGTCACCCTTTTCCCATCCTTTTCCCCTGAGTCCCCAAAGTTCATCGTGTCTTTTTTTTTTTTTTTTTTTTGAGATGGAGTGTTTCTCTTTTGCCCAGGCTGGAGTGCAGTGGCACAATCTCGGCTCACTGCAAGCTCTGCCTCCCAGGTTCAAGTGATTCTTCTTCCTCAGTCTCTCGAGTAGCTGGGACCACAGGCACATTGCACCATGCCTGGCTAATTTTTGTAATTTTTTGTAGAGGCTGTGTTTCACTATATTGGCCAGGCTGGTGTCGAACTCCTGACCTTGTGATCCACCTGCTTTGGCCCTCCACCAAAGTGCTAGGATTAAAGGCCTGAGCCACTATGCCAGGCCTCATTGTGTCATTCTTAAGCCTTTCATCCTCATAGGTTAACTCCCACTTATGAGTGAGAACATATGATGTTTGATTTTCCATTCCTGAGTTAGTTTACTTAAAATAATAGTCTCCAATTTCATCTAGATCACTGTCAATGCCATTAACTCATTTTTATTTATGGCTGAGTAGTATTCCATTGTGTGTGTGTGTATATATGTGTGTGTATATATATACAAAACATAATATATAATATATTATGTAATATATATTACATACATAATATGTATGTAATACATATTATATTTTTATATATATGCATAATATATAAAATATAGTAATATATTACATATATGTAATATATACACAATATATTGTGT
>NW_012098610.1:618528-626588 GCF_000951045.1 Mandrillus leucophaeus | reverse complement strand
TATATATATATATATATTACAGTTTCTTTATCCACTTATTGGTTGATGGGCATTTGGGTTAGTTCCACATTTTTGCAATTTTGAATTGTGTTGCTATAAACATATGTGTGCAAGTATATTTTTTGTATGATGACTTCTTTTCTTCTGGGTAGATACCCAGTAGTGGGATTGCTGGATCAACTGGTAGTTCTACTTTTAGTTTGTAACGAATCGCCTCACTGTTTTCCATAGTGACTGTACTAGTTTACATCCCCACTAGCAGTGTAGAAGTGTTCCCTGATCACCATATCCATGCCAACATCTACTGTTTTTTGATTTTTTGATTATGGCCATTCTTGCAGGGGTAATGTTGTATTGCATTTTGGTTTTGATTTGTATTTCCCTGATCATTAGTGTTGTTGAGCATTTTTTCATATGTTTGTTGGCCATTTGTATATCCTCTTTTGAGAATTGTCTATTCATGTCCTTAGCCCACTTTTTGATGGTATTGTCCATCTTTTTCTTACTGATTTAAGTTCATTGTAGATTCTGGATATTAGTCCTTTGTCAGATGTATAAATTGTGAAGATTTTCTCCCACTCTGTGGGTTGTCTGTTTTCTCTGCTGACTGTTCTTTTTGCTGTGCAAAAGTTCTTTAGTTTAATTAAGTTCCAGCTATTTATCTTTGTTTTTATTGCACTTGCATTTGGGTTCTTGGTCATGAAATTCTTGCCTAAGCCAATATCTAGAAGGGTTTTTCAATGTTATCTTCTAGAATTTCTACAGTTTCAGGTCTTAGATTTTAAGACCTTGATCCATCTTGAATTTAAAAAGGTGTCCTTTCCCCATTTTATGTTTTTGTTTGCTTTGTCAAAGATCAGTTGGCTGTAAGTATTTGGGTTTATTCCTGGGTTCTCTATTCTGTTCCATTGGTCTATGTGCCTATTTTTATACCAGTACCATGCTGTTTCGGTGAGTAAGGCCTTATAAATAGTTTGAAATCAATTGGTGTGAGGCCTCCAGATTTGTTCTTTTTGTTTAGTCTTGCATTGGCTCTGTGAGCTCTTCTTTGGTTCCATGTGAATATTAGAATTGTTTCTACTAATTCTGTGAAGAATGATGGTGGTATTTTAATGGGGATTGCATTGAATTTGTAAATTGCTTTTGGTGGTATAGCTACTCTCACAATATTGATTCTACCCATCCATGAGCATGGGCTGTGTTTCCATTTGTTTGTGTCATCTATGATTTCTTTCAGCAGTGTTTTGTAGTTTTCTTTTTAGAGGTCTTTCACCTCCTTGGTTGGGTATATTCCTAAGTTTTCTTTCTTCTCCAGCTATTTTAAAAGGAGTTGAGATTTTTATTTGATTCTCAGCTTGGTGCTGTTGGTGTATGGAAGAGCTACTGATTTGTGTACATTAACTTTGTATCCGGAGACTTTGCTGAATTCTTTTATCAGTTCTAGGAGCTTTCTGGAGGAGTCTTTAGTGTTTTCTAGGTAAACAATCATTTCATCAGCAAACAGTGACAGTTTGACTTCCTCTTTACCGATTTGGATGCCCTTCACTATTTTTCTCTTGTCTCATTGCTCTGAGGAGGACTTCCAGTACTATGTTGCAGAGAAGTGGTGAGAGTAGGCATCCTTGTCTTGTTTCAATTCTCAGAGGGAATGCTTTCGACTTTCCCCCATTCAGTATTATCTTGGCTGTGTGTTTTTCTTAGATGGCTTTTATTGCATTGAGATATGTCCCATGTATGTCAATTTTGCTGAGAGTTTTAATCATAAAGTAATACTGCACTTTGTCAAATGCTTTGAGATACATCATTAGATTGTTTATTTGCAGTTTTTCTTGTTTTTTGATGTAAATACTCATAGCTATAAAGTTACCTCTTAGTATTGCTTTTGCTGTATATCGTAGGTTTTGGTATGTTGTGTTTCCATTATCATTTGTTTCAAGAATTTTTTCAATTTCTTTCTTAATTTGTTCATTGAACCCCTAGACATTCAGGAACATATTGTTTAATTTTTATGTATTTATTATAGTTTTCAAATTCCTCTTATTATTGATTTCTAGTTTTATTCCGTTATGGTCAGAGAAGATGTTTGATATTATTTACATTTTTTGAATGTTTTATGTCTTGTTTTGTGACTTAACATATGGTCTATCCTTTAGAATGATCCATATGCTGAGGCAAAGAATGTGTATTCTGTAGCCATTGTATGAAATATTCTGTGAATATGTGTTAGATCCATTTGGTCTATAGTGCAGATTAAATCTCATCTCTCTTTGTTGATTTTCTGTCTTGATATCTGTCAAATGCTGAGAGTGCAGTGTTGAAGTCTCCAGCTACTATTGTATTGAGGCCTGTCTCTTTAGCTCTAATAATATTTCCTTATTATATCTGGGTGCTCCAGTGTTGGATGCATATATATTTAAAATTGTTATACTTTCTTGCTGAATTGACCCCTTTATCATTGTATAGTGTCCTTGTTTGTCTCTTCTTAGAGTTTTTGTTTAAAAATCTGTTTTGTCTCATATACATATAATGTCTCTTGCTTTTTTGGGTTTCCATTGACATGGATTTTTCCATCCATTAATTTTTAGTCTATGGGTGTCTTTATAGGCAAAATGTGTTTGTTGAAAGCAACAAATTGGTGCATCTTTTTTTTATCTATTCAGCCAGTCTATGTGGAGTTTAGTTCATTTACATTCAATGCTATTGTCGGTAAGTAAGGAGTTACTCCTGCCATTTTGTTATTTGTTTTCTGGCTGTTTTGTGTTTTTCATTTCTTTCTTTCTTTGCTTCCTGTCTTTCTTTACTGAAGATAATTTTCTCTGGTGATAGAAGTTAATTTCTTACTTTTCAGTTTTTGTGTCACCATTGTATTTATTTTTTTTGCTTGAGGTTACCATGAGGCTTGGAAATACTATTTTATAACCTATTATTTTAACACTGTTTGCCTAAACAAACAAACAAACAAATAAGCAAGCAAAAAAAAAACTAGTAAAAAAATCTACATCTTAGCACCATCATCTTGCTTTTTACTTGTAGGTTCTATTTATATCTAACTGTACTATGTCTTGAAAAGTTGCAGTTGTTATTTTTGAGTGAGTGGTTTATTGTTTAGTCTTTCTGCTTACAATAAGATAGTTTACACACCACATTTACAGTGTTATAATATTCTGTGTTTTTCTATACTTACTATTACTTACCAGTGAGTTTTGTACCTTCAGGTGATTTCTTACTGCTCATTAATGTCCTTTGCTTTGTGGTTGAAGTACTCCCTTTAGCATTTCTTGTAGGGCAGTCTGATATTGGTGAAATCCCTTAGTTTTTGTTTGGCTTGGAAAGTCTTTATTTCTCCTAAATATCCTTCATGTTTGAAGGATATTTTCACCAGACATGCTATTCTAGGGTGAAAGTTTTCTTCCTTCAGTACTTTGAATATGTCATGCTGCTCTCTTCTGGCCTGTAAGGTTTCCATGGAAAAGTCTTCTGCCAGAAATATTGGAGTTTTATTGTATGTTATTTGTTTCTTTTGTCCTGCTACTTTTAGTATCCTTTCTTTATCCTTGATCTTTGGAAGTTTTATTATTAAATGCCTTGAGGTAGTCTTCTTTGGGTCAAATTTGCTTGGTTTTCTATATCTGTCTTATACTTGAATATTGATTTTTTTTTCTAGGTTTGAGAAGTTCTCTGTTATTATCCCTTTAAATAAACGTTTTAGCCCTATCTCTTTCTCTACCTCCTCTATAAGGCCTACAACTCTTAGATTTGCCCTTTTGAGGATATTTTCTAGATGCTGTCAGTGTGCCTCATTGTTTGGTATTTTTTTTTGTCTCTTGTCTCCTCTGACTGTGTATTTTCAAATAGCTCTGTCTTCCGTCTCACTAATTTTTTCTTCTGCTTAATCCATTTTGCTATTAAGAGACTGTGATGCATTTTTCAGTATGCCTATTTGATTTTTCTGCTCCAGAGTTTCTGCTTGATTCTTTTAAATTATTTCAATCTTTTTGTTAAATTTATCACATAGAATTCTAAATTTCTTCTCTGTGTTATGTTGAATTTCTTGGAATTTCCTCAAAACAGCTATTTTGAATTCTATCTGAAAGGTCAGATATCTCTGTTTCCCAGGATTCTTTCGTAGTGCCTTACTCAGTTCGCTTGGTGAAGCTATGTGTTCCTGGATGGTGTTGCTGCTAGCAGATATTCTTCAGTGTCTGGGAATTGAAGAGTTAGGTATTTACTGTTGTTTTCACTGTCGGGCTTGTTTATACTCATCCTACTTGCGAAAGCTTTCCAGATATTCAGTCAGCTTGTGGTGAATGATGCCTTGCCTGGGACTCCCATTTCAGGATGACAGGTTCCCCTCTGGCCCAGCATAGGTCCAGAAATACCATATAAGAGCCAAATCCTGGAATCAGGGATCCTAAGAGCCCTCTTGGTGCCCTACCACCCTGTGGCTGAGCTGGTACCTGAGGTGCAAGACAAAGTCTCTTTTACTTTTTCCTCTGCTGTTTGCAAGCAGAAAGAGTCTTATCCCATAGTCAGCACAGACATGAGTGTGCTGAGTCTCGCCTGAAGCCGGCAAGCCTCAGGCTCTCACCCAAAGCCCTTGATGTAGTACCTGGATATGGCTGCTTGTTATTCAGGGCCCAAGAGCTCTTCAGTTTGCAGGTGATGAATGCTACCAGAACTGATTCTTTCCCTTTAAGGCAGTGGTTTCCCTTCTGTCCCAGGGTGTGTCTAGTATTGTTGTCCAGGAACTAGGGCTTGGAACAGGGGCTCAAGGACTGTGACTGGTGCCTCATCCTGCTGTGGCTCAGCTGACATCCAAAAGGTAAGGCAAAGTCCTCCCCACTCTACCCTCTCCTCTCCTCAGGCAGAAGGAAGGGTCTCCTTTAGAGCTGCAAGCTATGCAGCCTGGAGTTAGTGAAGGGTGATGCCAGCACTGTCTTAGCCCCAGCTTGTCTCTCAATAGGTTGTGTGCCCGTCATTCCACTGTCTCTGGGCCCAGTTTCACACTAGGACTTACTTAGAGGTTGCAGTCCTTATGGCCTAGACTGCCTTTTGTGTTTATTTGGAGGCCCAGAGCTCATTAGCCCACAGTGTGATGCTTGTGAAAGTCAATATTGGACTATCGGAATCCGCAATTTTTCTCTGGCCAGGGCTGACTTAAATGCTTCCTTTGTGGGCAGGCATCAGCTGGGTTTGGCCTGGTTTTCCTTTCTGTTCTAACAGAACAGCACTGAATTCAATGCCTCACAATTACTGCACTCTCCCTTCCTCAGCACACTGAAATGCTTTGCACCATTCTGTCACTGTTAGGGGGTGGAGTGCTGTCCTGATTTTTGGTTCTGATGAAGGTGTTTTTTGTTGTTGTTGTTGTTGTGTGTGTGCGTGTGTGTGTGTGTAGATCATTGTTAAATTGGTGTCCTTACAGGGTAGAGGGTGACAAGAGGTGAAGTCTTATATTAGTCATCTTGCTCTGCCTCTCCATCACTCACAGTTTTGAAAGCTGTACAGGAAGCTGGCATGTCTCATGGTGAGAGTGGGAACAAGAGAGAGAGGAGGGAGGTGACACAATTTTAAAACAACAGATCTTGTGTGAACTCATTAGCACTCGTTACTCTGGGTAGGGCACCAAGCCTTTTATGAGCGATCCACCACCATGACCCAAACACCTTCCACCAGACCCCACCTCCAACACTGTGAATCACATTTCAACATGATCTGGAGGGGACAAATATCCAAACCATATCACGTCTAGAAGAAACTCCCTGCTATGAAAATCCTGGATTCCCATTCTTCTGTGCATGTCCAGAATGGGCATGTATCCCAAGATAAAAGTGGATAACAAATTTGGGATAAAACAAATTTATCTCGAGATAAAAACAGATAACAAATTCTGCTTACCTCTTCAAAGTAATTTTTCCTCTGTAGTAGTAGCACCTATAGTTTTGGTTGCCTCAGCAGTTCTCTGTTGTTTTCAAACAGATGATTTTGTTCTAACTACCTTTTCTAGTCGTTCTTTATAGAAGCACTAGATAATATGATCTGCTGTGTGCTACTATGAATATGACCTAGTATCTGCTCCATTTTCCTTTTTTCTACACATTTTCTTTACTACTAGCTTTTACTTTCTCATATTCTGTACTCTCTCCTAACTAGATTACTTGGCCTGCCATAGCCCTTCGTCTACACAATGACCTTTCATCCTTAGGTCCTGCTGCTGACTGCTTTCTTCTCTTAATAAGGTTTGGGTGTTTGTCCCCTCCAAATCTCATGTTGAAATGTGACTCCCAATGTTGAAAGTGGGGTCTGGTGGGAGGTCTTTTAGACATGGGGTGGATTCCTCATAAATGACTTGGTGCCCTCCTTGGAGTAATGAGTGGTAATGAGTTCACACAAGATCTGGTTGTTTAAAAGATTATGACACCTCTCTCCTGTCTCTCTTGCTTACTCCCTCTCTTGTCATGTGATACACCAGTTTTGCCTTCATCTTCTACTGTGATTGTAAGCTTCATGAAGCCCTCACCAGAAGCAGATTCTGGCACTATGCAGGCTGCAAAACTGCGAGTGATGGAGAGGCAGAGCAAAATGGCAGTTTTCAGCAGGAACTTCTCAACTCAAATTCCTATGAGAGAACTTGATTGTGTTAGATTATCTTATAATTCTAGATTACATCATTAATGACTTGCCACGAGTTAGACTATGTATGGTTTGTCTTCTCTTAGCTAAGTGTTTACTTTTGTCCTATTAATTGTGGCTGAAGTAGGAGGGGGCACATCATGTAGTTCAAAACATGGCTGCCTAATGATGCCCCTCATTAAGGCTGAAATCTAGTCAACAAACTTGGGAGGGGATGGAGTCTGACTCACTCATTCATTCAATAAATATATACTAAGTACCCATTATGTTTCATTTGCTGGAAAACAGTGGTGAATAAAGCAGACCGAAATTCCTACTCTTATGGAGTTTACATTCTAGTAGGAGAATGAGAACAGTAACAATTATTGATTACATACTATGTGCTTTATACCATTCTAAGCATTAACACATATTAATTCATTTAAATCTCACATGGGATAATTGCTAGTATTATCATCGTAATCATCATCCCTGTTTAGGAGTTGAGAAAACTAGTAAGCAATAGGATTAGGATTCATTCCCAGGTATACTGGATACAAATGCTATGCTTTAACAATAGGGCTTCACTGATTGAATCGCAAACTATGGTATCCTGTGTTCTGAAGTTTTACAACTCCTCTGTTTGATGGAGAGGTAAATTAACATGTATTCATTCAGTCATTCATCATTTGCCAAATCATTTATAAGCCCCATTTTATTCAATCCTTACAGCAACTCTGTAAAGAATATACCGTAATTCCAATTTTATACACCCAGAAATGAAGGTTTAGAGAGGTAAAGGATCTGACTCAAGTTTATATACCTACTAAGTAACAAAGCTTAGATTTGAGGCAAAGTCCCATTATTCAAATATTTTCACTAAATGTTGCTGCCTTCTATAGCTGAGTAGAGAGATGTTGTCTGAGAGAAACTGGCAATTAAAGTTGTCTTTCTGGGTTGAATTGTAGCATGGAAAAAGGCTCAGGAATTGGCTGAGGTATCAGCAGGAGAAATGGGAAAGGACCACATACTTACTACTCCAATAGGAATAAGAATAGGGTGTGTTGTGGAGTGGTTTTGTCTCATGAATATGCGTAAATATGTTAAACTGTGATTTCTGGCCAAAGATATGAGTGTCTTTTGGTCTGTTGCTCTGTGATCCACATGTAGGCAGGGAGGACACAATGTATTTTGAATCAGATTGACTGCCTTCAGCCACCACTTCCTTGTTCAAATTCCCAGTCTCTTTCTTGTCACAAGCCCTAAGGACTTAACTTGCTTTTCTCTTTTTCAAACTTCCCCTACCACTCTGTCTCTCAAGACACCACTCTCCCAGAGTTGGGAGTGAGATGATCCTCCTCTTTTTTTGTTGTTTTCTTCAAGAGAAACTTTTTGTCCCTGTAGGGTTTTACTGTTATTCATTGTATGTGTGTGTGGGGGGGGGAGGG
>NW_012098610.1:606333-618478 GCF_000951045.1 Mandrillus leucophaeus | reverse complement strand
GAGGGCGGGGGAGTTGTTTGGAAACGAGTCAAAATGAGAGAACACTGTAGGACAAAGAAATAAGGGACACTGTAAGGAAACCAGAAAGGAATTATGCAAAGAGGGCCAAAGGAATCTAATTGTCTTGTGTATACCTGGGTCCTTGTTTCACACTCTCTGACTCCTATTGTAATGCTTCTGGTAACCTCTTTGAATTCTAGAAGTTCTCCTTATATTTCTAAGGGCAAATTCACCAACCACCTCCCATCACCCCATCTTCCAAAATTTAGATTAATGCCAACAATTTCCTCCTTGAAAGGAGGGATGAGGAGAAATCTAGCATCTAATAAGAACATATTACGGGCTAAATCATTGGAATCTTGGAGGTAACTAAGTTTTAAAGAGGGTGAGTAATTACCCTTGCTTCTTGTCCTATAGCTATTAAGTGATATAGTCAGGATTTTAATCAGGTCTGTCTTACTCTAAAGTTTCTATAATCTTCTCAGTGTGCCACAGGGGTCTCTCACATGCTGAAGTCCCAGCATCTAGACCTAAAAATACATACAGGCCAGAAGAACAATTGTCAAGTAGATGGTTGATATGGTCACCCTGGATAATTTCCTTGTATTTTGTGTGAGATAGGAGCATCTTTGGCTGATCTTATTGGGAAAGTTAGGGGAGAACTCTGGTTCCTAGATGTAATTCAGGGTTATTGTCTTCAGAGTTCAGCATTCACAAACTGATTGCGGGAAGAGGTGGAGGAGAATAATGAGCCAGGGTCTGTTTGAGACCAGGCTCCTGGGGCTGGATGAGAGTTGCCATTACTGGACCCAGTGTGTATATTAAATAGAGTTGCTGTCAAGTCAATGGTTAGCATGAGGGGAAGGAAAGCTTATAGTGCATAACAACACAGTTCAACTTTGTTTTTCTATTGAATTCACATCTTACAGATGAGTAAATTGAGGCTCATAGAGGTTAAGTCACTTGCCCACAGGGACATGGCTAGTTAGTTGCAGAGCAAGAATGTGAACTCAGCTCAGTCTGACCATAAGGCTATATAGTATTCTAGGGAATGTGAGGTTAGCATGATTTGGGAGTCAAGTTAATTACGTAGATTGCTGATCACTTTATATGTGGCCAAGCCCCAGGCATAATTTATAAATTAAACCTTGCAGCCCAATTTATCTGAAAATTAAAAGGAGCTAGCCTGGCAGAAGATGTGGTTTCTTTGGTTGTAGAAATTGATTACCAGTGGTGGAGAGGGCCAGAGCAGGTACTGAAGTTATCAGAACATGAAACCAATTCAGAAACAGTGGAGAGGAGAGAGTATTAAGTGCTGAGTGACTTCTTGGAAGCAAATTGGGCTGAAAGTTTGCTTTATGACCTTGTAGGGGTATATGATGGATGGGTAGGATGACCCAGCTTAAAGAACCTGAGGTAGAATAAACACATCTCTCTACTACTGCACCACAATTACGTTATCCCTCTGGAGGATCAAGATAGGGGTGTTCCTGAATTTACCTATTGGAAAGTCTTAACATTTTCCTGGGTGTTGTTGATTTGGGAGGGGACAGCTTTCCATGATCACTCTCCTATATATATCAATTGAACTGGATATTGGTGTTGCCCATGGATGCTTGCAGAAGTACAGAAGTTCTTCCACAATGTGGTCCAGTATTCCTTATTACGTTTATGGGGTTGGACATGGTGCTATGGAGTAAACAACAAGGTCTTGGTTGGCCAGGCAAAGGAGGAAGTGATGGAAGATGGCTGGATCTATGTCATCAGTTAGATATTTGGATCTGAGATACTATAGGCTTCAGTACATCTGCTGACTTTACACAACCATAAATAGTGAGTTTCCAGTTGCTTGGAAGAAGAAATTCTAGTTAGAGAAAAACAGTTAACTACCCCTGGCAAATTCTGCAGTGGAAAACGTTCAAAGAATGAAATCATGTGACGTGGTGGACTGACTGGGTGAACCTTAACTTGGATAGTCCAGGAAGGACTCTGAGGAAGTGACATTTAAGCTGAGACCTAAATGATGAAAAGAAATCAGTCATAGGACATTAGGGTATAAGACCATTTATTGACAGAGGGAACTGCTCAGGGAAAGCCCTAAGATGGGAATAAACTTAGTGTGTTTGAGGAACAGCAAAAAGAGAGCAGGAAGAGGGGGCAGATTATTTAAGATCTTGTAGGTTATTTTCTCTCAATTTAAAAGGAAGTAATTAGAGGTATTGAGCCAGTGAATATCATGATCTGATTTGCATTTTAAAAAGAATACTCTGTAAAAAAATTAAAAAATAATAAAAAGACTACTCTGGCTATTGTGTGCAGAGTAGATGGTAAGGAGACTGAGTGAAGCAGGGTGACAAGTCTGGAGGCTATTGCAACAGTCTAGGTGGCAGATATTGTAGCAGCTCAGCCAGAGGTCATAGCTGTGAATGTGGCATGATGTGCACAGATTCAGAATATATTTTAAAGATCCAGTTGACAGAACTTACTGATGGATATATGGTAGTGAAGGAAAAAGAGAAATCAAGAATGACTCTAAGGCTTTGGGCATTAAAGCAACTCGGCAGTATTATGTTTCACATTGAGTTTGGACTTCTCTCTAAAGACAATGGGAGATTTTGAGAATGTTTAGGAAGGGAAGTGACATGATTAGATTTTTTGTTATATAAAGATTACTGAACTAGGTGAAGAACAGATTGGAGAAGTGAGAGACAAGATGCCAAGAACTCTTGTTTGGCATTTGGAATAGGCAATTAGAAGGGTCCAGAAGATAAATTATGAGAGTCTGAATTAAGACAGTAGCTGTAGGAACAGGGAGAAAAGAATAGATAAGAGATCTAGGCAAGTGAAAATCAGAGAACTTATCAGTTAACAAATGATATTGTTAGGCAAGGCAGAAATAGATTTGTGTCTCAGATCCGCCACTTACCAGTTGTGTGAATTTGTGTGTTGAATAAATTACAAAGGAATAAATGTGATTTAGGCAAATCTCTTCATCAGTCTGAGCTTTAATTTTCTTACTGTAAAGTAAGAATGTGATATCTCAATGTTTCCTTGTAATAATTGAGTCAATCTATGAACTTTATGTAATATCATCTCCACCCGACCCATGAGCCTATCACATATGAGGCCCTCATAAATGACTATCCAATGTGAGGGAGGGGATTACAGACAACTTATGATCAGCTCAGTATCTATGAAATGCATGACACAAGGGCAAGAGAGGTCATAGGCTTAGGCTGATTTGTTAATGACCACAGACTGACTCTCAAATATATTTCTCACCAGTCGTTCCAGTCATTGCTTGACTGGGCTACTCAGACTAAAATTCCCACTTATTAAATTTATCCTTTGGATAAGTCAACCAAAAATGTGCTCATTCTTCTGAAATCAGCTTCTACTCCTTAATGAAGACATGTTAGGATTAGATTGGCCTTCAAAAACTATCTGGGTAAGTAGTTAAAAATGTTTTTAGTGGTTATACCTTTGGTTCTAATGTAGTTTTACTTAGAACCTCTTTATATGACAGATAAACAAAAAACAAATTGAAGTGAAGTGTGCTGGCTCCAGAGATCTGTAGACCACAGTTAGAAAATCACTTAGAGGTTTTTGTTGTTGTTGCCAAATCCCCCTTCCCTATCTATCAATCATATGAGGAAAGTAAGATCCAGAAAAGTTAAGTGGCATAGCTAACGTCATAGATCTAGAAAGTAGAAGGTATCTATGTATCCATGTATCTATGTATCTATCTATGTATCTATGTATCTATGTATCTATGTATCTATGTATCTATCTATCTATCTATCTATCTATCTATCTATCTATCTATCTATCTTATGAGGAAAGTAAGATCCAGAAAGGTTAAGTGACATAGCTAAGGTCATTGATTTAGAAAGTGGCATAGTTGGCCGGGCGCGGTGGCTCATGCCTGTAATCCCAGCACTTTGGGAGGCCAAGGCAGGCAGATCAGGAGATCAGGAGATTGAGACCATCCTGGCTAACACAGTGAAACCCCGTCTCTACTAAAAATACAAAAAATACAGAGTGCAGGGATCTACCACTGGGGGATTTATTTTTAGGAGTTGGAATAATTGAGTCAATCTATGGCTCTGTGGTTCAAGGAGGCAGCTGGCTAAACTGAGGTTTAAGCTAAGCTTTACATTAATGAGGAATGGTCAACTGGTGAAGGAGAAAATGTGGCCATGGTACTTAGTAGAAACGGAGTGATAGGATCTTGGAATCTGTTCTATTTTTGGAGAATAATCTCAAGAAGTCAAGGACTTCTATTCAAGACAAGGATGTGTTAACATGCCGCTGCTATGATAAGAACAAATGGAAGATAAAGGAGTAGAGAGAAAAAGGTGAAAGAGTGAAGGGGAAGAGAAGAAAAATGAGGAAAGGAGAAGTGTGGAAGGGAGGGGGAGGTGAGGAGATGTCACGGAAGGGAAAGAAATGGAATAAGGAAGAGAAAAGGATAAAAGAGAAGAGAACAGAGGAGAGCCTACACATGAGATTCTAAAATCCTATTCTCAGTCAGCCTGTGAGGTCCAAGAGGGAAATACATGCAGAAGGAATAGTGTGAGGAAATGAAAGGCCTGATGACCAAATCTTACTGTTGCACTCTAGTCCTAGTGAGCTAGGCTAAACCTCACAGAGCCAAGAGGACTCTGTATTTTCCCTAGACTAGGCAGGTCTAAGTAGCCTCCTTTCCCATAGTCCTTCTGCTAGTTCCCAACTTGGTTTTCTAAAAGAGCAGGAATAAGCAACTGGTTTCCAAAGTAGAAAAGTATATGTTTCCTTAAAGAAGCTAGAGCATCCAGACTTGAAGGGGACTTCAAGCAATGTTTTGTAATTGCTGATATGTAGATTCTCCCTAAAGTGATGGCAACTATTCTAACTTTTCTGCATTTTTTTAATCCATGGAGACAATGGAAAGTCCCTAGTTTTATAGAGAAACCAAATCTTTGCATGACTAAACAATAGTTGGCTGCAATACCTATTGCATTTGGGTGAAAATTACCTTTGTATTAGTGGAAAAACAACAACAACAACAACATAAATTATTTGGGACTCATGTAAAAAAAAAAGTTGAAGTGGGCTAGGTGCTGTGGCTTAAGCCTGTAAACCCAGCACTTTGGGAGGCCGAGGCAAGCAGATAACTTGAGGCCAGGAGTTCGAGAATAGCAACATGGTGAAACCCAGTCTCTACTTAAAAAAGAAAAAAAAAATTAGCTGGGTATGGTGGTGCATACCTGTGATTCCAGCTACTTGGGAGGCTGAGGCATGAGAATCACTTGAACCCGAGAGGGGGAGGTTGCAGTGAGCCAAGATCATGCCACTGCATTCCAGCCTGGGCAACAGAGCAAGACTCAAATAATGATTTAAAAAAAAAAAAAAAAGTTTAAAGGAATCACAAGGGTTGGAGTTTCCTAGAAGTAAAGTTGCAGGAAGTAAAGTATATAAAAATAGTAGCCAAATACCTCTGGAATTAACATTCAACCTGGTATGATTCCCTATCTGAAGTGGCCCATCTCAAGAAATAGAAGCTTTTAAAATGACATGATGCAAAGGCCTAGGACCACATGAACATGCACTATAGTTTGAATGTGTCCCTGCAAAAGCCTGTATTGGAAACTTAATTCACAGTGCAACAATAATGGGAGGTGAGACCTAATGAGAGGTAATTAGGCCACAAGGGCTCTGTCCTTATGAATGAATTAATGTTATCACAAGAGTGCACTTATTATCACAAGTGAGTCCATTACAGAAGAACAAGTTTGCTCTCCTTTTCTCTCTCTCTCTTCCCCTGTCTTTGGTCTTCAACCATGAGATGATGCAGCAAGAGGATCTTTGCCAGATGCTGGCCCCTTGATCTTGTACTTCCCAGTCTTCAGAAATGTGAATCAATAAATTTCTGTTCATTATAAATTACCCAGTCTATGGTATTCTGTCATAGCAGCACAAAATAGATGAAGACAACATGTTTCCAGGATATTTTCAGCACTATACAGAGGAGACCAAATACTAACTGACCAACTCTTATAGGTAGCCAGGGTATTGTGTGGTATTTGCCATTTTGTCAATTCATAAGAAACACCTGGGAGGACCTTTAAAAATTCTTTACAAAAATTCCTCCTTGAGGAACCTGATAAATGAAATCTGTGTTGGGGCTTAAGAATCTGCATTATAATGAGCATCTTGGGTGAAACACTATTGTAGGAAAAAGAGTTTGAGGATGGAAAGTAAATGTGAATCCCAATTCTGTTTTCAAAATAACTTCCCTGAGCTCCAGGTTTTTCAAGTATAAAGAGAAAATAATTTACCTGCCTTTTCTACCTCACAGAGCTAATAAGAGGATAGCATGAGATAAAGGAAGTAAAAGCCACTTTACTGAAACTCCTAGCGTGAAATGATGATGATGATGATGATGATGATGATGATGATGATGATGATTATGATAACAATGATGATGACAGTGGAGGAAGATGATTTAATAGACCTTTAGCATAATTCACGTAGTCTCAGTTGATGAGTGGATAGTTGCCAGTAGTGAGAACCTAGGTTTCAGACAGGTCATATCATTAAGGCTCTATCTGACTGGGGTGGGAAAAAGAACAGTGGGGAACAGCTCTGGAGCAAGGGCATGACAAGACAGATCAGGCGTCAGTCTGAACAGAGTCTCAGATTCAACAAGAAACTGGACTAAAAACTATCAAAACCAATGCAAGAAGGAAGACTAATCTCACACTCCAACCTACTGCTAAATTGAAATTTTTAGCCCCAGTTCAGGACTGGGCAAGGTAGGCAGAAGACATTTATGATTTCAGCTAGAAGTGGCTAGAAAGGACAGAAGATAACAGCAATTAGGATTTGATGAATATTCTCCTTCAAAGCATATGCTCTCTTTGCCCTGACTGTTCACTCAGGGACTTTTGGTCTTGATTTGCTTTCCCAAGTGTGTTTCCCTACTGAAAAGAGAATAAGCTGACATGAGTCCTCAGTCTGTTCAGGAGTGGTATTGCTTACAGAAAATTAATAAATGGCAGTTTATAAATTAGTCTCTGGTGGCTCAGTGAATATAAATCAATTACTCGGAGCAATTCACCCCCAGGGAAGCTAAGACAATGGTGTTTATGAATCTATAAAGCTTAAAGGCAAGCTCTCAAGATGGATGTGTTATCCAAAGGGAAAGTAATTTAGTGGCAGTTCAGCCATGGCTTGACCACCTTACTGTGCTCAGTGGCAGGCATTGTCCCAGAAGGTCTCAAGAAGACATTTGAGAAATTCATTCAAGATAGAAACATCATGAAAAGTTACTTCAAAATTCATTTTAATAGCAATGGTGTATATTCCTCTTTGTGAGTATTGTTTAAAAATTATTGTGAAGTTGTGGACATAAAGAATAGAACAAAGACACTGGGGCCTACTTGAGGGTGGAGGGTGGGAGAAGGGAGGGGATAAAGAAAACTACCTATCAGGTACTATGCTTATTACCTGGGTGACAAATTAATCTGTACACCAAACTCCTGTGACATGCAACTTACCTATATAACAAACCTGCACATATACTCCTGAACCTAAAGTAAAAGTTAAAAAGAATTAAAGAAAGAATATGGGGTAAAATTTGATGCTTCAGTGTGTGTATGCATTGTGTAATTATCAAATTAGTATAATTAGCAGGTAGTATTATGTGTCAATCAAAAATAAAATAAAACTAAATATAAGAAAAAATTATAAAACCAAAAAAGAAAAAATAAATATTGTGTCATGGAAAAAAGAATGGTTTTGAGGGCAGTGTCATGTAACAAGTACATGACCTTAAGTATAGCCTTCATTTATAAAAATTCATTTCTAATTTATGCAGTACTGCTTTCTGTATTGATATGTTTTGTGTCTGTGTCTCCAACCAAATCTCATGTCAAATTGTCATCTCCACTGTTGGAGGATAGGCCTGTGGGTGGTGATTGGATCATGGGAGCAGATTTCCTTCTCAGTGCTGCTCTCATAATAATGATTGAGGACTCATGGGAACTAGTTGTTTAAAAGGGTATAGCACCTCCCCTCTCCTTCCTCCTGCTCCAGCCATGTAAGATGTGCCTGCTTTCCCTTTGCCTTCCACCATAATTTTAAATTTCCCGAGGCCTCCCCAGCTGTACTTCCCATTCAGCCTGTGGAACTGTGATTCAATTAAACCTCCTTTCTTTATAAATTACCCAGTCTCAAGTATTTCTTTATAGCAGAACAAGAATAAACTAATACAGAAAATTGGTATCAAGGAATGGGACGTTGCTATAAAGATATCTGAAAATGTGGTAGCAGCTTTGGAACTGGGTAATGGGCAGAGGTTGGAATAGTTTGGAGGGCTCAGAAAAAGATATGAAGGTGAGAGAAAGTTTAGAACTTTCTAGAGACTTGTTGAATCATTGTGACCAAAATGCTGACAGTGATATTGACAGTGAAGTCCAGGCTGAAGAGATCTCAGACGGAAATGAGGAGCTTATGGGAACTGGAGTAACGGTCACTCTTGCTATGCTTTAGGAAAGAGCCTAGTTGGATTGTATTCCTGCCCTAGAGATATGTGAAACTTTGAATTTGAGAGTGATGATTTACAGTTTCTGGTGGAAGAAATTTCTAAGCAGCAAAACATTCAAGATGTGGCCTGGCTGCTTCTAACAGCATATTCTCATATATGTGAGCAAAGGGAAGCAAAACATAAAAGTGTTGAAAATTTGCTGCTCAGCCATGTGGTAGAAAAGAAAGACCCATTTTCAGGGGATGAATTCAATCTGACTGCAAAAATTTGCCTAAGTAAAGAGGAGTCAATTGCTAATTGACAGGAGTCAGTGCAAGACAATAGGAAAAAAGCCTCAGAGGCATTTCAGAGACCTCTGCACAGCGGCCCCTCCAATCACAGGCCTGGAAGCATGTGAAGGAAGAATGTTTTCCTTGGCCAGGCCCAGGGCTCTGCTGCTCTGTGCAGCCTTGGGACACAGTGCGCTGCATCCCAGCTGTTCCAGCTCAAGTTGTGGCTAAAAGGGGCCAAGGTACAGCTCAGGCTAATTCTTCAGAGATGCAAACCATAAGCCTTGGTGGCTTCCATGTGGTGTTAAGCCTGCAAGCACACAGGGTGTAAAAGTTGAGGCTTGGAAGCCCCCACCTAGATTTTAGAAGATGTATGGAAATCCCTGGATGTCCAGGCAAAAGCCTGCTACAGGGGTGGGTCCCCCATGAAGAACCTCTACTAGGGCAGTGTCGAGGGCAAATGTAAGGTTGGAGCCCCCACACAGAGTCCCTACTGGAGCACTGCTTAGTGAAGCTGTGAGAAGAGGGCCACCATCCTTCAGACCCCGGAATTGTAGATCCACTGACAACTTGCACTGTGCACCTGGAAAAGCAGCAGGCACTTACTGCTGGCCTGTGAAAGCAGCCACAGGAGCTGTATCCTGTAATGCCAGAGAAGCAGAGCTATTCAAGGCCTTGAGAGTCCACCCCTTGCACCAGTGTGCCCTAGATGTGAGATATGGAGTCAAAGGAGATTATTTTGGAGCTTTTAAACTAAATGACTACCTTGCTGGGTTTTGAACTTGCATGGGGCCTGTACCTCCTTTCTCTTGGCCAATCTCTCCTTTTTGGGGTGGGTGTATTTATCCAACGCCTATACCTCCATTGTATCTTGGAAGTAATGAACTTGTTTTTAATTTTGCAGGCTCATAGGTGGAAGGGATTAGACTTGTCTCAGACGAGACTTTAGACTTTTTAGTTAATGCTGGAATGAGTTAAGACTTTGAGGGACTGTTGTAAAGGCATGATTGTATTTTGTAATTTAAGAAGGATATGATATTTGAGAGGGGCTGGGATGGAATAATATGGTTTGGATCTCTGTCCCCACTCAAATCTCCTGTTGAATTGTCATCCTCAGTGTTGGAGATGAAGCCTGGTGGGAGGTGATTGGATCATGGGGGCAGATTTCCCCCTTGATGTTGCTTTCATGATAGTGAGTGAGTGCTCATGACATCTAGTTTTTTAAAAGTGTGTAGCACCTCCTCCCATCTCTCTTCCTCCTGCTTGGACTGTGTAAGATGTGCTTGCTTTCCCTTCACCTTCTGCCAAGATTGTAAATTTCCTGAGGCCTCCCCAGCCATGTTTCCTGTACACTCTGTGGAACTGTGAGCCAATTAAACCTCTTTTTCTTGGTAAATTACTCAGTCTCAAGTATTTCTTCATAGCAGTGCAAGAATGGACTAATACATTTATGGAGGAATACGTTTCTAACAAATCAATCTTGCTGAAGTAACAGCAATAAGCTCTGAGCAAAGTATAATAGAACAACTCCCGAAGTCTCTGGGGAGCAAACAAAAGAAGTATTATTTTGGTCAGGGATGGAAGTTGACACCTATAATCCTAGCTACTTGAGATGCTGAGGTAAGAGGATCACTTGAGTTTGAGCCAGGAGTTTGAGACCAGCCTTGCCAACATAATGAGACCCTGTCTTTATAAAAATTTTTACAATTAGCTCAGTGTGGTGGTGTGCACCTGTAGTCCCAGCTCCTTGGGA
The DNA here is from genome assembly GCF_000951045.1 of Mandrillus leucophaeus. NCBI lineage: Eukaryota > Metazoa > Chordata > Mammalia > Primates > Cercopithecidae > Mandrillus > Mandrillus leucophaeus. The sequence continues at coordinate 607,926 of NW_012098610.1, read as the reverse complement.
GGCTGAGGTGGGAGGATTGCTTGCTTAGGAGGTTGAGACTGCAGTGAGCTTTGATCATGCCACTGCACTCCATCCTGGGCGACAGAGTGAGATACTGTCTCTAAAACAAAGTTATATTTTGTAGGAGAATCTAGATTTGGAAGAAGTGACCAACATGGGGTAAGTTTCCCATTTTTATTACTTTTCCCTGGGGGAAGCCATAGTTGTGTCACAGCATGGGATAGAGACAATTCTCATCAAAAGTCTGCTGTCTTTCTGTATAGAAGAGCTAGAGAAAGGAGCTCAGGGTAATGAGGGCTATAGAGACTTAGGGGAGGAGAACCAAAAAGAAGAGATTCAGAAAAGGCAAATCCTACATTCTGTGTAAAAAGTCTGTCAAGTCACTGGCTAAGCTATGCACGTGTGAAACAGTTTGAAAGCAACGTGAACTGAGATATGAGCTGCCTCCCACAACAAGTATGACAGACCTTAAAATTTGAGTCTGAGTTAATTGGCTCCTAAAACAAAAGCATCAACACTTTTAGGAGGAATATAAAGGAAGTCAGAGTCCCCACAACATAACATTTGACATGTCCAAGAAACAACCTAATATTAGTCTACATATAAAGAGCCAGGAAAATGTGAGCCATTCTCAACAGTAAAGATGGCAATTCCAAGATGACTCAGATGTCGGAATTATTAGACAAGGATTTTGGAGCAGATGCTATAACTATGCTTGGTGAGTTTTAAAAAGTATGCATTCTCATAATAAATGGTAAGCTAGGCAATATTAGCAGAGAAGTAGAAAATGTAAAGAAGCCTCTAAATGATAGATTTATTGGGAAATCCAATATCTGAAATAGAAATCACTAGAGAGATGCTGTGGTCTGAATGTGTCCGCCAGAATTCATATGTTAGAAAGTTAATTCTCAATGCAATAGTGTTGGGAGGTAGGGCCTAACGGGAGATTTCAGTCATGAGGACTCTGCTGTCATGAATGAATTGATGCCAGTATAAACAAGGCTTGTTGGAATGGATTTGCCCCTTTCTGATTCTTGTCATGTGAGGACACAGAAAGAAGGCCCTCACAAGATGCCTGAGCCTTGATTGTGGACATCTCAGTCTTCAAAACTGTGAGAAATAAATTTCTGTTCTTTATAATTTACCAAATCTCAGGTGTTTTGTCATAGAGCAAAACACAGCAGCATAAAACACACTAAACAAGATGGCTGAATAGGAACAGCTCCAGTCTCCAACTCCCAGCGTGAGCGACACAGAAGACAGGTGATTTCTGCATTTTCAACTGAGGCACTGACTTCATCTCACTAGGGAGTGCAGGACAATCGGTGCTGGTCACCTGCTGCAGCCCGACCAGTGAGAGTTGAAGCAGGGCGAGGCATTGCCTCACCTGGGAAATGCAAGGGGGAAGGGAATCCCTCTTCCTAGCCAGGGGAACTGAGACACGCAACACCTGGAAAATCGGGTAACTCCCACCTCAATACTGTGCTTTACCAAGGATCTTAGCAAACGGGCACACCAGGAGATTATATCCCACACCTGGCCGGGAGGGTCCCATGCCCACGGAGCCTCCCTCATTGCTAGCACAGCAGTCTG
>NW_012098610.1:586835-598607 GCF_000951045.1 Mandrillus leucophaeus | reverse complement strand
GGGAAGGGGAACATCACACACCGGGGCCTATTATGGGGAGGGGGGAGAGGGGAGGGATTGCATTGGGAGTTATACCTGATGTAAATGACGAGTTGATGAGTGCTGACGAGTTGATGGGTGCCACACACCAACCTGGCACAAGTATACATATGTAACAAACCTGCATGTTATGTACATGTACCCTAGAACTTAAAGTATAATAATAATAATAATAATAATAATAATGAAACACACTATACAGGTGACTTAATAGTAAAATGGAGATGATATAATAAAAAGTGACCAAACGTGAGGAGAGATCAACAGTAATGATCTAATATGAAAGCCAGGAGGAAAAAAAACAAGAGATATTTAAAAATGAACAGAGCCTCTGGGACCAGTAAAACAATACAAACATTTTAACAGATGGGTAATGAGAGTTCTAGAAGAAGAAGAAAGAGAAAACTGGACAGAAAAAATTACTAGAATACAAAATGACTGAAAACTTTCAAAATTTGTTAAAACACATTGAGTTACAGATTCATTTACCACATCAGTCCCTAAAGAGGATAAACAAAAGCATGCCTGATTATATCACAGTGCTGGCAATAGAAGATTGCAAGAAATCTGGAAAACAGCCCATGCAAAATGATACCTTATATAGAGGAGAATAATTCAAATTTTCCTATACTTACATCAGAATTCACGATGGCGAGAACTGAGTGGGGCAGCATCATTAAAGTGCAAAGGAAAAGTAGTTAATTTGGAGATCTAGAGTGAAAATAACCTTTAAGAATGTGGTCCATCGTTGACTGAAACAGCGTATGTGGCACATGACTTTATATGAAAGGCCAATAAGCACATGAAGAGACACTCATCATCACCACCCATCAAGATAATGCTAATTAAAGCCACCATTAAAATCCACTTACCCATTAGAATAACTAAAATTAAAAAAATTGAATATACCAAGTGTTGGTGGTGATGTGGAAGAATTGAAACTCATATACTGCTGGTGGGGATGTAAATTAGCACAATTACTTATTTCATTAAGTTATGCATCTATTTTGAATTTCTTTGAATGCAAATTGCATTCCAAAGTAGCCTTTACCAATTTATATATTCATGAACAGTATATGAGAGAAGTTTTCCTCACAGCTTCGATATTGGTATTATCAGCATTAAAAATTTTTGCCATTTTGATAGAAAAAAGTTTCATTTTTATTAAATTAGAATTGTCAAGATTATAAGTGACATTTGAGCCTCATTTCTTGTGCTTATTGCTCATTTGGATTCCCTATTCTGTGAACTGCTTTTTGCTCTGTCCATTTTCCAATTGTATTGTTTCTCTTTTTTCTTTTTGGTTTGTGTTCTTTTTCTAATGAAGATATTAATTCTTTGAAAGTATTTTCTCTAAGTCTATCAGTTTCATTTTACTTACCTTGTTTTGGTTGTAAAAATTTGCGTTTGGATGTTGTGAAATCCATACCTCTCTTGCTTCATAGTTTTACATTTTATGTCTTGTGTAAGAGGAGCTTTTATACTCAAAATCTATGAATATTTGCTTATAAGCTCTCTTTAAATTAGCTTTTACATTAACTCTTTAATTAATGTCAAATTTACTTTTGTAAATTCTGTCAGATAGGGGTCTAACTTTATCTTCTTTCTAAAAAGATAACCCGTTGTTTCCTATTTATGCATTAAACTCAACCATCCTTTCCACAAGAATATGAAATATCACTATTGTCATATATTCATTTGCATCTATATCTATCCATCCGTGTATCTAGAGTATGTTCCTGGTCTCCATTTTGTCCATTGCTTTTTTTTATTCTTATACCAATTATACAAGTTCAAAAATTATAATTTCCTAACATGTTTTGATATTTGGTAGGACAAATCTTTCTTTGTTATTTTTATTTCCAAAAATACCCTGGCTATATTTGTGCATTTTCTCTTCTAAATAAATTTTAAAATAAGCTTGTTATTTTTGTTTATATAAAACATATTAGATTTCACTGCAGCCCCTTCAAATTTGTAGAGCAATTTGGAGAGAATGGTCATCTGTCTAATACTGAATCATTCTGTCCATGTCAATGGCATATCTCTCCGCTTATTCAGATTTAAAAAATATTCATAAGTAATGTTTTTTCAGCTTTTGTTCCATGTTAACAAGTATTATATTTTTTCCTGCAACATTTTAAAATTGGTAACTGCTGATGTATGTTGATATTGAATCTGAGCTCTGTTATTACACAGTGGTTGACCAGGCCTATAATGCTGTTTCTTAAGCCCTCACATACCCAAATGTCTGAAGTGAGTGAAGTTCTTTCAGTTAGCTGGTGGACCAAAATCTTGGCTAGCTCTTTTTAGCCCTGTTCTCTTTCTTTTGGAAAGAAACGTGGGCTTCAGTTGATTCTAAGAATGACTAGTGGCTGATAGCATCTTTCTCCTTTCCCCATTCATGTGGTGTTCTACCACACTAAATCCCTTTGGATCATGATGCCCGTTGGGTTTTTATTGAAGCTCATTGCCTTGATTTTGCTCTGTTAGCCTTTTTCATGGAGGAAGGAGCTGTCCACTGCCGCTGGTGTTTTATATATTTTTGCCTCATGCCTTTCTGGAATACTCTAGATCATTCTTAGAATGCTGTATTTCTGGCTTTTGATACAGAGAAGATGCTCTAGAAATATTGGTTCCCTTGTTTTTACATCTCACATGGCCATATTTTAAAAATAAAGCCTAATCCAAAAGAGCACTCAAATACCCAAATGAAGTAGCTCCAAGTTCTCTGTCCAGTAGGAGCTCCACATCATGTGAAGAGTAGTAGTGGCATTCTCTAATCCCTAGGGACAATCTAAGACTGCTACTCTTCCCTTTTTCATCAAAAAGACAAGAGAAAAATGGAGCCAACTAAGACATAAAAAGGAAGTTACTAGATTCAGAAAATCAAGGATATATGAATTGACTACAGGGTCTTTCTTTAGGCTTAGTTTTCAGGGACCCTGCTGGCAATTGGAGCAACAAGGTCGAGAGGACTACAATCTCCATAAGATTCTGAGGAACCAATGTGGGAGCAGGCCTTAGGGTAGGCTGCATAGCACTGTCTCTGGTTCCTGACAGTCCCAACTTCATCCTGGGATTAAGAAGCAACACAGGGGCTTGGGTCTAGACCTATGACATGAAATAAAGGTGTGTGTTGGCCTAGAGTGTCTGTCTGTCCTCTGAGAAGTATGTTCTTTGAGAACTTAGCAGCATGGTCTGCAGCTGGTCCATTAAATCAGAGTTTTGGGGTTCCAGCCAACATCTTTTCCTATCAGAAGCAAAACTATAGTCAGGGCCAATATCAATTCTAATTGTTGGTAGATGTGGGCAGACACTCACTTTATTTTTAGTGATTATCTCGAAGTTCAGAAATGTGTCCACCATGGTTGAACAGTACAGGAAAGGGTCACAGATATTGAGAACTCAGTTGTTCAGATCCCAGCCCACTTCCCAATAGGTTCTCTGAACCTCACAATCACTCTCACCTGTGATTCCCTGCTGCCTGTGGACAGACCTCTAAGATGTTGCCTGGATCTCTGGGTAAGTCCTATTCCAGGTCTCTCCATCACTGTGTTACATTTGCCCAGTAACCCCTCCATTACAAACTGCTGGAACTTTTGGAATCAACTGATCATTTGGATTACTACCTTCTGCTATTTTCTATATCCTCTGGGCAGCATGTACTCACTGAAGGACTAAACCTGTCACAGAGAAGGAAAAAGCAAAAAGAATGGACTTTGAGTTAGGTTGATCTTCTTTTAATTCTTTGTTGTGTTATAGTAAAACGACATATTTTATGCTTTTTGTTATAACTTTTAGGAAAAATTAACTTTATGGAATACTTAATGGAAAAAGATTAAAACTACATGAACAATAGAACAAACATCTCTGTAGCAATTAATATTTCATATTAATATTTCATCATATTTGCTTCAAGGATTTTTTATTAAAAAGTACTTAAAGTACATTATTGCAGGTGAAGTTAAATTTTCCTTTCTGTATATCCTCATTCCAATTTCACTTTTTCCTTTCCAGAAGCAGCTACAATAATCAATTTAACACATATGCTTTCCTGGTTTTGTTTTTTTGTATTAATAGCTATGCATCTATGAAAATATATAATATTTGGTGCGTGCTTTATAAATGTACATGAATAATACCATTTGATTTACAATTGGCCCTCCATATCTATGGATTCCATACCCCTGGATTCCTCTAAGCACAGATTGAAAATATTAGAAAAATAAGAGTGGTTGCATCTGTACTGGGCATGGTTAGACTTCTTTTCTTTTCATTATTCCCTGAACAATGCACCATACCAATGATTTATATAGCATTTACGTTGTATTAGGTATTATAAGTAATCTAGAGATGATTTAAAGTAAACAGAAGGATATGTGTAGGTTATATGCAAATACTACACCATTTTATATAAGGGACTGAGCACTCATGAGATTTGGTGTCTGTGAGGGAACCAATCCCCCACAGATACCAAGAGATAACCATATGCTATATTATTGAGATCTATTGATATGATGTATTTCTACATTGAAATGGTTTTACGTTTATAAACCTATACTACATTTATTTTTCTACCATGATTTCATAGTCTACTATATAAATATATCACATCTATAGGTAAAAATTTATATTGTTGCCAAGTATTCTCCATTACAAATATTACTGGAATAAACATATTTTTTTGTTATCTTAGAGCACAAGAGTTTTGCTAATGAATAAAGAAATTCAATTTCTGGATACTAAGATATGTTGATTTGTAATTTTTCCAGTTACAGTCAAATAGATGTCCAAAGTGGTTACAGTAATTTACATCTCCACCAGCAGGGTATGAAAGTTTCCAGTTCCCCACATTCTTGCCAACACTTGAAATGGTAGTTTTTGTAGTATTTGTGTATCTGATAGGTAAGAAATGGAAACATTGTTTTCACTTCTATTTTCCTGACCACTAATGATGTTGAGAATTTCCCCATGTTAATTTAAAAATAAAATTTTAAACTAATTCTTTAAATATTTGTGGGTACATAGTAGGTGTATATATTTATGAGGTACAAGAGATGTTTTGATATAGATATGGAAACTGTAATAATCACATGATGAAAATGAGGTATTTATCCCCTCAAGCTTTTATCCTTTGTGTTACAAACAACCCCATTATACTCTTTTAGTTATTTTAAAATGGACAATTAAATTGTTATTGACTATAGTCACCCTGTTGTGCTACCAAATACTAGATCTTATTCGTTCTTCTAACCATTTTTTTGGTACCCATTAACAATCCCCACTTTCCCTCAAACCCCCAGTACCTTTCCCCACCTCTGGTAACCATTCTTCTACTATCCATGTCCATGAGTTCAATTGTTTTGATTTTAATATCCCACAAATAAAAGAGAACATACAATGTTTGTCTTTCTGTTGCCTGGCTTGTTTCACTTAACATAATGATCTCCAGTTCCATCCATGTTGTTGCAAATGACAGACTTTTATTCAATTTTACTGACTGAATAGTACTTCAATGTGTATATGTACCACATGTTCTTTATCTTTTCATCTGTTCGTGGATGCTTAGGTTGTTTCCAAATCTTGGCTAGTGTGAAGAGAGCTGCAACAAACATAGCAGTGCAGATCTCTCTCTGATATACTGATTTCCTTTCTTTTGGGTATATATGAATAGTGGAATTGCTGGATCATATGGTAGCTCTATTTTTAGATTTTGAGGAATCTCTGAGCTGTTTCCCATAGTGGTTGTACTCATTTACATTCCCACCAACAGGGTATGAAGGTTCCCTTTTCTCCACATCATTACCAGCATTTGTTATTGCCTAACTTTTGGATATAAATCATTTCAACAGGGGTGAAATATCTCATTGTAGTTTTGATTTGCACTTCTCTGATGATCAGTGATGTTGAGCACCTTTTCATATACCTGTTTGCCATGTATATATCTTCTTTTGAGAAACATCTATGCAAATTCTTGCTTGTTTTTTATTGGCTTATTAGATTCTTCCCTATGGAATTGTTTGAGTTCCTTCTATATTCTGGGTATTAATCACTCGTCAGGTGAGTAGTTTGCAAATATTTTCTTCCATTCTGTGAGTTGTCTCTTCCCTTTTTAAACTGTTTCCTTTGCTGCGCTGAAGTTTTTGAACGTGATGCAATCCCATTTGTTCATTTTTGCTTTGGTTGCCTGTGTTTGCAGGGTATTGCTCAAGGAATTTTTGCCCAGACCAATGTCCTGGAGAGTATCCCCAATGTTTTCTTGTAGTAGTTTCATAGTTTGAGGTCTCAGATTTTAGTCTGTAATCCATTTTAATTTGATTTTTATATATTGTGAGAGATAGAGGTCTAGTATCATTCTTCTGCATATGAATATCCAGTTTTCCCAGTACCATTTATTGAAGACTGTTTTCTTCTTAGTGTATGTTCTTGGTTTCTTTGTTGAAAATGAGTTCACTATTGGTGTGTGGATTTGTTTCTGGATTCTCTATTCTGTTCTATTGGTCTATGCGTCTGTTTCTGTGACTGTACTAGATGTTTTGGTTATTATAGCTCTGAGTTTGAAGTCAGGTAATGCGATTCCTCTAGTTTTTTTAAATTTTGCTCAGGATAGCTTTGGGTATTCTGTGTCTTTTGTGGTTCCATATAAATTTTACAATTGTTTTTTCTATTTCTGTGAAGAATGTCATTGGTATTTTGATACGGATTGCATTGAACCTATAGATTGCTTTGGGTGATATGGACATTTTAACAATATTGATTCTTATAATCCATGAACATGGAATATCTTTCCATATTTCGGTGTCCTTTTCAATTTCTTTCATCAGTGTTTTAAAGTTTTCATTACAGAGATCCTTCACTTCTTTGGTTATTTTCTGGGTATTTAATTTTATTAATGGCTATTGTAAATGGGATTACTTTTTTATTTATTTTTCAGATTGTTCACTTATCATATAGAAATGCTACTAATTTTGTGTATTGATTTTGTATTCTGCCACTTAACTGATTTTTTATTAGCTCTAGTTTTTTTTTTTTTTTTTTTTTTTTTTTTGTAGAGTCATTAGGTTGTTCCAAATATAAGAGCCTATCATCTGCAATTAAGAATAATTTGACTTCTTCATTTCCTTTATTGATGCATTTTCTTTCTTTCTTTCTCTTGTCTGATTGCTCCAGCCAGGACTTCCAGTGCTATGTTGAATAACAGTCGTGAAAATGGGCATCCTTGTCATGTTCCAGATCTCGAAAGACTTTCAGTTTTTCCCCATTCAATGATACTAGATGTGGGTCTGTCATATATGGCTTTTATCTTGTTGAGGTATGCTCCTCCTATCCTCAGTTTGTTAGAGGTTTTTATTATGAAGAAATGTTAAATTTTATCCAATGCTTTTCAGCATCAATTGAAATTATTATATAGATTTTTTTCTTTATTCTGTTGACATGATGTATCACATTGATTGGTTTGCCAGGGATAAATCCTACTTAGTCATTATGAATGATCTTTCTAATGTATTGTTGAGTTTGGTTTCCTAGTATTTTGTTGAGGATTTTTGTACCAATATTCAGCAGAGATACTGGCTTGTAGTTTTGTGTGTGTGTGTGTGTGTGTGTGTTTGTTTGTTTTGATTTTTTTTTTAGGTGTCTTTGTCTGGTTTTGGTATCAGGATAATACTAGCCTTGTAGAATGAGTTTAGAAGAATTTCTTCCTCCTCTATTTTTTGGAAAAGTTTGGGTAGGATTGGTTCTTTAAATGTGTTAGAATTTAGCAGTGAAGCCATTGGGTCCTGGGCTTTTATTTCCCAGGATATTTTTTATTACAGTTTTGATCTCTTTTATTTGTTATTGGTCTCTTCAGGTTTTGGATTTCTTCCTGGTTCAATCTTGTTAGGTTATATACGTCTAGAATTTGCTGTTTCTTTTAGATTTTCCAATTTATTGGCATATAGTGGCTCATAGTAGCTACTAATGAGCCTTTGAATTTCTATGGTACCAGTTGTAATGTCTCTTTTTTTCATGTATGATAATATTTATTGGGATATTCTCTCTGTTTTTCTTAGTATGGCTAATGTTTTGTCAATTTTGTTTAATATTTCAAAAAACCAACCATTTGTTACATTGATTTTTTTGTTTCAATTTCATTTATTTCTGCTCTGATCTCTATTATTTCTTTTCTTCACCTTATTTTGGGTTTGTTTGCTCTTGCTTTTCTAGTTCTTTGAGATGCATTATTAAATTGTTTATATGAAGTTTTTCTTCTTTTTTTATACAGACATTCATTGTTTTAAACTTCCCTCTTAGTGCTGCTTTTGCTCTATCCCATTGATTCTGATATGTTGTGTTTCCATTATTATTTGTTTCAATAAATTTTTCAATTTCCTTCTTAATTTCTTTATGGACCCACTTGTCATTCAGGAGCATATTGTTTAATTTCCATGTATTTGTATAGTTCCAAAATTCCTCTTGTTATTGATTTCTAGTTTAGTTCCATTATGGTCAGAGAAGTTGCTTGATATTATTTTAGTTTTTGAATGTTTTAAGACTTGTTTTGTGATGTAAGATATTTTTAAATATTTGATTTTTGTGGGGACATAGTAGGTGTATATATTCATTTGGGTACATGAGATATGCTGATACAGGAAATCAATGCATAATAATCACATCAGGGTAAATGGGGTATTATTCATCACCTCAAACATTTATCCTTTTGTTACAAAAAATCCAACTATACTGTTTTAGTTATTTTGAAATGTACAATAAATTATTATTGACTACAGTTATCCTGCTGTGCTATCAAATATTAGATCTTATCAATTTTTCTAACTATCTTTTGTTCTCATTAACCTTCCTTGTTTCCCCACCAACCCCACACTGCTCTTCCCAGCCTCTGGTAAACATTGTTCTACTCTCTATCTCTATAAGTTCAATCATTTTAATTTTTAGCTCCAGGAATAAGTGAAAACATGTGAAGTTCATCTTTCTGTAGCTGGCTTATTTCACTTAAAGAATGACTTCCAGTTCCATTCTTATTGTTGTAAATGGCAGAATCTCATTTTTTAATGTACTTTTTATTTTGTGGACACATAGTTGATGTGTATATTTATGGGGTACATGAGATACTTTGATACAGGCATGCAATAAGTAATAATTACATCATGAAAAATGGGGTATTCATCCCCTCAAGCATTTAACCTTTATGTTACAAACAATCCAGTTATACTCTTTTAAATGTTTTATCATGTAAAATTAATTTATTTTGACTATACTCACTCTGTTGTGCTATCAAATAGTAGTTCACACTGATTTTTTCTATTATTTGTGTGCTCATTAACCTTCCCACCTCCTCCTCACCTGCCTACTACCTTTCCCAAATTCTGATAATCATTCTTCTACTCTCTGTGTTCATGGGTTCAATTGTTTCAATTTTTAGATCCCACAAATAAATGAGAACATGCAATGTTTGTCTTTCTGTGCCTGGCTTATTTTACTTAACACATTGATCTCCAGTTCCATCCATGTTGTTGCAAATGACAGGATCTCACTCTTATTTATGGCTCCATAGTACTCTATTGTACATATGTACCAAATATAGTTTATTCTTCAGCTGATGGACATTTTGGTTGCTTCCAAATTTTGGCTATTGTGAATAATGCTGAACAAACATGGAAGTACAGATATCCTTTAGATATACTGATTTCCTTTTTGGGGTATATATCTAGCTGTATGATTGCTGAATCATATGATAGTCCTTTCTCTATTTTTTTGAGGAACCTCCAAACTGTCCTCCATAGTGGTTGTACTAAATTACATTCCCACCAACTGTGTACAAGGGTTCTGTTTTCTCCAGATTCTTGTCAGCACTTGTTATTGCCTGTCTTTTGGATATAAGCCATCTTAACTTGAGTGAGATGATATTGTGGTTGTCATTTGCATTTCTCTTATGATCAGTGACATTGAGCACCTTTTTGTACACCTGCTTGCCATTTGTATATCTTCTATTTTTAATTTTAATTTTGTGTGGATGTACAGTAGGTCCATTTATTTATGGAGTACATGAGATGTTTTGATACAGGCATGGAATACATAATAATCACATCATGGAAAATAGGGTATCCACCTTTTCAAGCATTTACCCTTTATGTTACTAACAATCAGGTTATCCTCTTTTAGTTATTTTTAAATGTACAATTAAATTATTATTGACTATGGTCACCCTGCTGTGCTAGCAAATACCAGGCCTTCTTTATTCTTTCTATTTTCTTTGTGCCCATTAACCATCCCCATCTCTCCTTCAACCCCAATACCTTTCCCAGGCTCTGGTAACCATGCTTCTACTCTCTATGTCCATGAGTTTAACTATTTTGATTTTTAGATCCCAGAAATAAGTGAGAAAAGGTGATGTTTGTCTTTTTGTACCAGCCTTATTTCACTTAACATAATGACTTCCAGTTTCATTCATGTCGTTGCAAATGATAGGATCTCATTATTTTTTGTGGCTGAACAGTACTCTATTGTGTATAACTACTACAATTTCTTTTTCCATTCATATATTGATGGACACTTATGTTGCTTCTAAATTATGGCTGTTGAGAAGAGCGCTGTAACAAACATAGTAGTACAGATACTCCTTTGATACACTGATTATTTTTCTTTTGGTTATATAAGAAGCAGTAGGATTGCTGGATCATATGGTAGCACTATTTTTAGCTTTTTTATTTTTATTTTTTATTTTATTTTAATTTAATTTTATTTTATTTTTACATGGAGTTTCACTCTTGTCACCCAGGCTGGAGTGCAATGGTATGATCTTGGCTCACTGCAACCTCTGCTTCTCAGATTGAAGTGATTCTCCTGCCTCAGCCTCCCAAGTAGCTGGGATTACATGTGCCCACCACCATGCCCAGCTAATTTTTGTATTTTTAGTAGAGACGGAGTTTCACCACGTTGGCCAGGCTGGTCTCGAATATCTGACCTCAGGTGATCCACCCGCCTCGGCCTCCCAAAGTGCTAAGATTACAGGCGTGAGCCACTGGGCCCGGCTTACTTTTAGTTTTTTAAGGAACTGACAAATTGTTCTCCATAGTAGTTGTAATAATATTTTACATTCCCACCAACAATGTAAGAGGGTTCCCCTTTCTCCACATCCTTGTCAGCATTTGTTGTTGCCTGTTTTCTTAATATAAGCCATTTTAACTGGGGTGAGATGATATCTTATGTAGGTTTGATTTGCATTTCTCTGATGATCAGTGATGTTGAACACCTTTTGATATGCCTATTTGCCATTTGTATGTCTTCTTTTGAGAGATGTCTATTCAGATCTTTTGTCCATTCTTGTGATTGGATTATTAGATTGTTTTTCTTTGAGAGTTGTTTGAGCTCATTCTGTATTTCTTTTTATATTTCTCACTGTTTGCATATAGAAATGTTACTGATCTGTGTATGTTGATTTTATATCCTGAACTTGTTTATCACTCCTGAAAGTTTTTTGGTGGAGTCTTTAAGTTTTCCCTTGTCAGATGGGTAGTTTGCAAGTATTTTCTCCAATTCTGTGGGTTGTCTCTTCATATTTTTATTGTTTTCTTTGCTATGCAGAGGCTTTTTGACGTGATATGATCCCATTTGTCCATTTTTACTTTGTTTGCCTATGCTTGTGGGATACTACTCAAGAAATCTTTGCCCAGTCCAATGTCCTGGAGAATTTTCCCAGTATTTTCTTTTCTTTTCTTTTTTTTTTTTTTT
>NW_012098610.1:571030-586230 GCF_000951045.1 Mandrillus leucophaeus | reverse complement strand
CCATTCTAACTGGTGTGAGATGGTATCTCATTGTGGTTTTGATTTGCATTTCTCTGATGGCCAGTGATGATGAGCATTTTTTCATGTGTCTGTTAGCTGTATGAATTAAAGGATATGAACAGACATTTCCCAGTATTTTCTTTAAGTAGTTTCACAGTTTGAGGTCTTAGATTTAAGTCTTTAATCTATTTTGATTTGATTTTTTGTAAATGATGAGAGATAGGGGTCTAGTTTCATTTTTTTTTTACATATGGATATCTAGTTTTCTTAGCATCAATTATTGAAAAGACTGTCCTTTCCCCAATGTATGTTCCTAGCACTATTGTAAAAAATGAGTTTACTGTAGATGTATTGATTTATTTCTTGGTTCTCTACTCGATTTCATTGTTCTATACATCTGCTTTTATGCCAGTACCATGGTATTTTAGTTATTACAGCTTCGTAGTATAATTTGAAAGTAATGTGTTACCTCCAATTTTGTTTTTTTTGCTAAGGATCAGTTTGGGTACTCTGTGTCTTTTGTGATTCTATATAAATTTTAGGATTTTTTTTGTCTATTTCTGTGAAGAATGTCATTGTTACTTTGATAAGAATATCACCTAATCAGTAGATTGCTTTGGGCAGTAGGGATATTTGAATAATATTAATTCTTCCAGTCCATGAACATGGAATATCTTTCCATTTTTTTTTTCGTCCTCTTCTATTACTTGCATCAGTGTTTTATCGTTTTCATTGTAGACATTTTTCACTTCTTTGGGTAAGCTTATTTTTTGACATTGTGTTTTATTTGTAGCTATTGTAAATGGAATTACTTTTATGACTTCTTTTTTATATTGCTCACTACTTGCATATAGAAATGTTACTAATTTGCGTATGTCGATTTTGCTTCTTGAAAATTTACTGAATTCGTTTATCAGTTCTGATAGTTTTTGGGTTGAGTCTTTAAGTTTTTCCAAATATAAGATCATACCATCTGCAAACAAGGATAATTTGACTTCTTTATTTCCAATTTGGATGTCTTTTAATTTTTCTCTTATCTTATTACTTTAATTAGGACTTCCAGTAATATGTTGAATAATAACGGTGGAAGTGGGCATCCTTGTTGCATTACAGACCTTAGAGAAAAGGCTTTCAGTTTTTCCCCATTTAGTATGATACTAGCTGTGGGTCTTCATATAGGGCTTTCATTGTGTTGAGGTATGTTCCTTCTATCCCCAGTTTTTTGAGGACTTTTATTATGAAGGGATGTTGAATTTTATCAAATGTTTTTTCAGCATCAACGGAAAGAATCATATTTTTTTGTCCTTCATTCTTTTTACATGACATAGCACATTGACTGATTTGCATATGTTGAACCATCTTTTCATCCCTGGGATAAATTTCACTTTTTCATGATGAATAATCACTCTAAAGTGTTGTTGAATTTAGTTTGCTAGCATTTTGTTGAGGATTTTTGCATCAATGTTTATCAGGGATATTCAATTGTCATTTTTCTTTTTTTTTAATGTATTTTTTTTTGGTTTTGGTATCAGGGTTATACTGGCCTTATAGAATGTGTTTGAAAGTATTCTCCCCGCCTCTATTTTTCAGAATAGTTTGAATAGGATTATGATTAGTTCTTGAAATGTACAGCAAAATTCACGTGTGAAACCCCCGCTGGGTATTTTTTTTTTTTCTTTTTTTCTGGGAGATTTTGGTTATGGCTTTAATTGAATTACTTTATTATTGGTCTGTTCATATTTTCTTCATGGCTCAATCTTGTTGTATGTGTCTAGGAATTTATCAGTTTTTTCTAAGTTTACCAATTTTTTGGCATATAGTTGTTCATAGTAGCTACTAACGATCCTTTGAATTTGAGCAGCATTAGTTGTAATGTCTCTCTTCATCTCTCATTTTATTCATTTGTTTCTTCTCTCTTTGTTAATCAGGCTAAGGGTTGTCAATTTTGTTTACGTTTTTAAAACATCAAATTTTTATTTAGTTGTTTTTTATTTCTTTAATTGTAACATCATTTATTTCTTCTGTAGTCTTTATTTTTTTTCCTCTTCTAATTTTGAGTTTGGTTTACTATTGTTTTTCTAATTTATAAAGATGCATCATGAAATTGTTTATGTGAAGTTTTTCTACCTTTTTGACATAGGTGGTTATTGCTCTAAACGTTCCCCTTAGCGTTCATTTTGTTGTACTTCACAAGTTTTGGTATTTTGTCTTTCCATTTTCAGTTGTTTCAAGGAATTACATTCTCCTCTTAATTTATGTATTGATCTACTGGTCACTCAGGAGCATATTGTTTAATTTCCATATGTTTGCGTAGTTTCCAAAATGCTTCTTGCTATTGATTTGTAGTTTTATTCCACTCTAATCAGAGAAAATACTTGTTTCAATTTCTTTTTTTTTCTTTTTTTGACTTTTTAAAGACTTGTTTTTTGGCCTAACATATGGTCTGTCCTTGAGAATGATCCATGTGTTGATGAGACAAATTTGTATTTTGCAGTTGTTTGGTGAAACATTCTGTAAATATCTATTTGGTCTTTTTGGTCTATAGTGCAGATTAAATTCAATGTTTCTTTGTTGCTCATCTGTCTGGATGATCTATCCAATACTGAAAGTACAGTGTTGAAGTCTCCAGCTATTATTGTATTGAGGTCTATCTCCCTTTTTACCTTTAATAACCTTTGTTTTATATATCTGTGTCCTCCAGTGTTTGGTGTATATATATTTCCAATTGTTGTATTCTCTTGCCAAGTTGACCCCATTTATCACTGTCTAACAATCTTCTTCATCTGTTTTTACAGTTTTGGCTTGAAATCTATTTTGTCTGATGTAAGTATTGCTATTCCTGCTCCTTTTAAATTTCTATTTGCATGGAATATCTTTTTCTATCACTTTATTTTCAGTTTGTGTGTCTTTGTAGGTGAAGTATGTTTTTGGTAGACAATAGACTGTTGAGTCTTGTTTTTTATCCATTCAGCCAAATATGTCTTTTTATTGGAGAGTTTAATCCATTACAGTCAATGTTGTTATTTATAAGTAAAAACTTATTCTGCTATTTTGTTAGCTGATTTCTGGTTGTTTTGTGGTCCTCTGTTTCTTCTTTCCTTCCTTGCTGTCTCCCTTTTAGTGAAGGTGATTTTCTCTGGTGCTATGTTAAATTTCTTGCCCTTTATTGCTTTTGTTTCAGTTGTATGTTTTTTGACTTGAGGTTACCTAGAGGCTTGCAAATGATATCTCATAACCCATTTTTTTAAAACTGTTGACAACTTAACACTGATCGCATAAACAAACAAACAAGTGAAGAGAAAACTCATATAAGCTCTATAATTTATTTTAATTTATCTCTTAGCTTTTTGCTGTTTCTATGTATATTGTATAATATTGTCTGTGTCTTGAAAATTTGCTGTAACTATTTTTGAGCAGTTAATCTGTTATTCTGTCTATTCAAAATATGAGTAGTTTGCACATGATAATTAATGTGTTATAGTATTAGATGTTTTTCTGTGTGCTTACTACTGCCAGTGGGTTTTGTACCTTTAAATGATCTTTTATTACTTGTTAATAGTGTTTTCCTTAAGATTGAAGAACTCTCTTTAGCATTTCTTGTAGGACAGGTCTGGTGTTGATGAATTTGTTTGTCTGAGAGTGTCTTTGTTTCTTTATCACATTTGAAGGATATTTTTATGGATATGCTATTCCAGGATAAAAGCTTTTATTCCTTTAGCACTTTAGATATGTCAAGTCACTCTCTCATGGTCAATAAGGTTTTCACTAAAAAGTCTGCTGCCAGACATATTGGAGCTCTTATTTACTTATTTATTTATTTGATTTTAAATATTTATAAAGTGTTTAAAAAATATATGTGATTGGCAGTACAAATCCTCATCCTTTGAACAGTTTTTTTCCAACAGAATCCAAATGATCTTCCAACAGGAAATGTGAAGCTTAGCACAGAAAAAGTTAGCTGGGTTAAAAAAAACTCAGGCCACCTCTACACATTTAAATAAAAGTTAAAATTCAGAAAATCCACCAGTTACTTATTGCATAATTATCTGGAGGATTCTTTTTTTCCCCAAGCTTTTTTCTTTTATTATACTTTAAGTTCTGGGACACATGTGCAGAAAGTGCAGGTTTGTTACATAGGTATACATGTGCCGTGGTGGTTTACTGCACTCATCAACCCACCATCTACATTAGGTACTTCTCCTAAAGCTATCCCTCCCCTTGTCCCACACCCCCACACAGGCCCCAGTGTGTGATATTCCCCTCCCTGCAAGTTCCTTCCAGGTCTGGGCGAGTCTGTAGATGCTGTCTGGGAGCCAGGGCCTTGAGTTAGGAACCATAGGAATCTACCTGGAGTTCTATTCTACTGTGGCTGAGCTGACACACAAGCCACAAGACAGCCTTTCCCACTCTTCTCTCCTATTCCATCAAGCAGACGCATCTCTCTCCAAGGCTACTACCACGCCAGGCCCATGGTGAGTACTGCCTGGCTACTGCTGATGTTCACTGAAGGCCCAGGGAATCTTCAGTCAGCTTGTGGTGATCGCTGCCAGTCCTGAGTCTCTCCCTTCAGGGCAGAGGGGGCTCTCCCCTCACCCAAGACAGGTCCAGAAATGCCACCCAGAAGCCAAGGCCAGGAATCTGGGACCCTAGAAGCCTGCTTTGTGTTCTACCTTACTGTGGCCAAGCAAGTTTCCAAGCTGCAAGACAAAGTTCCCTTTACTCTTCCCTCTCTTTTGCTCAAACAGGAGTCTCTCCCCATATCCACTATAGCTGGGAATGTGCTGGGTCACACCCGAAGCCAGCATGGCTCTGAGTCTCACCCAAAGTCCATGGCAAGTATTGCCTAATGACTACTGCTGATTAATTAAGACCCAAAGGCTCTCTAGTCAGCAGATGATGAATCTTACTTGGACTGGGCTCTTTCCTTCAAGGCAGCAGGTTCTCTTCGGGCTCAGTGCATGGCATGTCTAGAAATATCATCTGGGAACTAGGGCCTGGCATGGAGGACCTCAGTACTCTGTCTGATGTCCTGCTCTACTGTGGCTGAGCTGGTATCAAGTTGCAAGACTTAAATTCTCTTTACTCTCTCCTCTGCTCTCCTCAAGCAGAAGGAAGAAGTGTGTCCCAGAGCTATGAGTGCTTCTGTCTGGAGTTGTAGGAGGAGTGATGCAAGCACCTCCTTGGCTACCCCAGCTGGTGTCTCACTAGGTTTCATGTACCCCAAATCCAGTGGTTCTGAACCCAGCACAGCATCAGGACTTGCCAAGGAATTGCAGTCCTGTGGCCTCAAATGCCTTTCAAGTTCATTTAGAATCCTAGAACAATTTAGTTCATGGTGGCAAAACTTGCCAGAACTCAGGTTCCAATTGCTGAGATGTACAATTTGCCTCTACCTGGGACTGGTCTAAATGCTGTCTCCACGGTCACCAGCTGAATTCTGCCCCATGCTTTCCACTCAGTAGAAGGCAGTACTGAGTTCTAATGCAAAGTCCCACTATCACTATACTCTCTCTCCCTCAAAGACACATATTCTCTCTCTGCACCATGTAGTACTGCTGGGAATGGGGGAGAGATGGTGTTTGCAACTCAAGACTGTCTTTCTTACCCTCTTCACTGTGTGAATGCATTTTTAATGGATTCTTCTACTAGTAGATGAAGATATAACTATCAGTAATGTTTACATGTTAATTCCTAATGTATTTGAGTATATAAAGCAAAATTTCTTTAAAAGTAAACTTCCCCCAAAAAAATTGTACTGTGAAATTTTATTATAACTCATATTTTGGTAGATCAAGTAGGCAAACGTAATTAAGAATACTGAGCCTTTGAACCACATAACTATTATTATTATTATTATTTTATATGAGCCTTTTTTCTTTATTTTTTCTAAAAAAGAAAAAAGAAGAAACAGGATACATGTGCAGAACATTCAGGTTTGTTACACAGGTATACATGTGCCATGGTGGTTTGCAGCACCTGTGCAGGTTTGTTACACAGGTATACATGTGCCATGGTGGTTTGCTGCACCTATTGAACTGTCCTCTAAGTTCCCTACCCTGACCCCCCAGCCCCCAACAGGTCCTAGTGTGTATTGTTTCCCTCTCTGTGTCCATGCGTTCTCAATGTCCAACTCCCAAATATGAATGAGAATATGTGGTGTTTGGTTTTCTGTTCCTGTGTTAGTTTGCTGAGAATTATGGTTTCCAGCTTCATCCATGCCCCTGCAAAGGGCCTAATCTCATTCTTTTTATGGCTGCATAGTATTCCACGGTGTATACGTACCACATTTTCTTTATCCAATCTATCATTGATGGACATTTGGGCTGGTTCCATGTCTTCCCTATTGTAAATAGTACTGCAATAAACATACGTGTGCATGTGTCTTTATAGCAGAATGATTTATATTCCTTTGGGTATATACCCAGTAATGGGATTGCTGGGTCAAATAGTACTTCTGAGAGCCATATAATTATGAGGAACAATTTAATAAATTATATATTGAGCTTTTTACCCTATAAGCAGAGACTAAATATTGTTTTCCAAGACCCACTGAATTGTGCAAATATTAAATTTAAAAATTTTCATAGCAAGTAGTCCAAATATATATGTCACAAAATAATTTGAAATAATTAATGAATTTGAATTAATATGCATATAGAATAACTTTAAAATATTTAGTTTTTCATTCATGAGCATGGTATATCTCTCCATTTATCTGGATCATCTTTTATATCCATCAATAAAATTTTATAGTTTTCTCCTCAATGGTCATATTTTTTATTATCCTTATTTCTAAGTGCTTTATTTTTATGTTGTTATTGTGATTTATAATTTATGTTCCTCTTACATTTTTGTGTACTTTATTTATTTGTTTATTTAGAAATGGAGTCTCACTCTCTGGGTCAGGCTGGAGGGCGATGATGTGATCATAACTCACTATAGCCTCAAACTCCAGGGCTCAAGAGATCCTTCCACCTCAGTCTCCTGGGTAACTGGGCCTATAGTGGGTACCTGGACCATTCTGGGCTTGCTGTTATGTTTTTAATTTGGTGATGAATGATTTGTAGGAAGGCTATTAAAGTAGTATTTTGTGGTCATCTTTTCTTAATTTCATAATTAATTGTTCCTCTTAAGATATATCTTTTTTCTTTTTCAATCTTTGTGTCTCTTATTTTGTTTTTGTGTGTTATTTTATTGCCTAAAATCGGCAGAAAAATGTTGTGTAGTAGTGGTGATAGTGGACATCTTGGTCTTCTTTCTGATGTTAATGGTTATACTTTCAGTGTTTCACCATTAAGATTTGTACTTTAGGTTTATTTAGATATTTTTTCCTGAGTTTAATGGAAATGATTTTATTATCTTAAAATTATGTATTTTATGTCCTGCAAGTTTCTGGAAGAATATTTTTCAACTTAAGGATGTTCCTTGATAATGCTAGTTTGCTAAGATTTTTTTTTTATCCATGAAATAATGGATGTGAGGTTCTTAGCAACCACTTTTTCCACATCTGGTGAGATGATTATATGATATTTGGTTCTTTAATCTGTTCAAGAAAGGCTTTCTAATGTGCCATTTTTCATTGCTGAGATAAACTTCACCGAGTTATGCTGTACTATTCTTTTAAGATGCTTTTGGATTTAATTTGTCAATATTCTATTTAAAGTTTTTGCATTCGTAATCAGCAGAATGACATATTAATCAGGAAGAGAAACTCTAAAGTCAAACTATCCGAGTTTGAATTATGGCTCAATCACTTATTAGCAGTGTGCTCTTAGACAAATTACTTAACATTTTCTTTTTCTTATTTGTAAAATAGAGATAATAATAGTACCTATTCCATTTTGTTATCAAGAGGATTAAATATATTAATATATGTTCTGGATATCTATTGCTGCATAACAAATCCAATGGGCATATATTTGCTTTGGTTTAACACTCAGCAAGTGCCAATTTGTTTCTGTTATCTGTTGCTGCATAAAAAAATCACAAAATTTAGAGGCTTAAAGCAAGAGTCACTTTTATCATGTCTTGTAATTATATGGGCTCATTTGAATAGTTCTCTTCCTACACATTGGATTGGCTGGGGTGTCAGTCATCTGGGAGCACACTGGGCCTGAAATGTCCACGATAGCTCACTAATATGGCTGGTAGTTGATGCTGGAACAGCTGAAGCTGTCATCAGAGTGGCTACACATGATTTATGTGGCTTGGGCTTCTTTCAGCCTGGAGACTGGGTTTGATGAAGTGTCCAAAAAAAGAGCATGGCAAGAAACCCAGGTAGAAGCCACAAGGCATTATTATTATTATTATTATTATTATTATTATTTGAGACAGAGTCTCACTCTGTTGCCCAGGTTGGAGTGCACTGGTGTGATCTTGGCTCACCGCTACCTCTGCCTCCTGGGTTCAAGTGATTCTCCTGCCTCAGCCTCCCAAGTAGCTGGGACTACAGGAGCATGCCACTATGCCTGGCTAATTTTTGTATTTTTAGTAGAGATGGGGTTTCATTATGTTGGCCAGGCTGGTCCAGAACTCCTGACCTTGTGATCCACTTGCATTGGCCTCCCAAAATGCTCGGATTACAGGCATGAGCCACTGCACCTGGCCAAGGCTTCTTATTACTTAGCTTTTGAAGTCCTAGAATATCACTTTCACTGGATCTCAGGGTCTTCTTCCAGTGTCATGGAGGTTATTAGCAGTATTCATTTCCTTGAGGTCGTAGGACTTAGCTTCCATTTTCTTTCTGTCTTTCAACTGGGGAAGGACGAGTTGTTCTCTGCTCTTAGAGACCACCCTCTGGTCCTAGCTAAGTTGTCCTCTCAAAACATGGTAGCTTACTTCTTCAAAGTAGGATAATTGCTTTCAGTATTTTATGTCAAAGTCTTATATAACATAATGTGGTCATGATAGTCAATCCCATCCTTGCCTTATAGCATAACATAATCAAGAGTGACTATCCCATCATATTCATAAGTTCTAGCCATAGTCTATGGAAGGCCATGTACACCAGGGGTTGGGAATCTTCAAAGTAATTTTAGAATATTGCCTATCACAGTGGGCAAAGGGCATGAACAGGGAAACCATAAAAAATACAAATGGCCACTAAATACATGCAAAATGATATTAAAAAAATAAAATTAAACTCAATTTACAACTAAGTTTAGGAGACTTGATCATCATACTGAATGAGAGGCAGGACTAGGTTGCAGCCCTGACTTGGACAGACAGAACCGCACGTGGAGGCTCGCATCATGAATTTTAGCTCCAGAACAACTGCAAGTTCAAGCCAGGAATCCCAAGAGGACCCACAGACCCTCCAAAGGAAGTGAACTGCTCCTGCAGGACCTGGGAGATACCCCAAATACTGTGAGTACCCAAACTGGGGAAGTGGGAAAGGGAGATCTTCCATTCCTGAACACACACCCTCACTAGGGAAACTGAAGGTCTAGTTTGCGGGAGAAGTTTCTGATCTTACCTGGAGCTGAGTCAATTTAGAGAGCCAAGTGAAATACAGGGGTCGGGGAAGTAACAGGAAAGGCCCTGGAAGCTTATTGGGTCCCCAAGCAGATCATTCCTGATTGGCATCCTTCAAGAGGGTGGCCAGAGGTGCAGGGAAAATGCCACAGGCAGAAGAAAGTCTCCAGCTGAACTTTGTAACAATTAGAACCAGGCAAGAAGTCTCTTGACCAGAGCTCGGGGAGGGCATGAATCCAGTGTACAGACTCCACAGGTCGGGGAAGAACCAAAGCCCTTTTCTTTCACAGCTGGGAGGCAGGTAGCCTGGGGAAAGTTCTCAAGCCCTGCTCATCCACTGCCTGGAAACGGACTCGGTGCTGTTAGAGAGAGCATGGTGAGAGTGAGACTGACCCTTTGGATTTCGTGGGAGCTGGGTGAGGCCTGTGGCTGTCGGCTTTCTCCCACTTCCCTGACAACCTGCGTGACTCAGCAGAGGCAGCCATAATCCTCCTAGCACACAACTCTATTGATCCGGGAACTTCACCCCATCTCCCACAGCAGCCACAGCAAGACCTGCCTAAGGAGAGCCTGAGCTCAAACACACCTAGCTCTGCCCCAACCCCGTGGTTTTTCCCTACCCACCCTGGTAACTGAAGACAAAGGGCATATACTCTTGGGAGTTCTAGGGCCTCGCCCACCACCAGTTCTTCTCCACAGTACCACAGTTGATGCTCTCTGGAAAGCACCACCTCCCAGCAGGAGACCAACCAGAACAAAAATAGAACATTAAACCACCAAAGCTAAGAACCCTCACAGAGTCCATTTCACACCCCTGCTACCTTCACTGGAACAGGTGCTGGTATCCATAGCTGAGAGACCCATAGTTAGTTCATATTACAGGACTCTGTGCAGAGAACCCCCAGTAGCAGCCAGAGCCTGGTAGACTTGCTGGATGGCTAGCCCCAGAAGAGAGAAACAATCACTGCAGTTTGGCTTTCAGGAAGCCACATACATAGGAAAAGAGGAAGTGTACTACATCAGGGGAAACCCTGTGGGACAAAAGAATCTGAACAACAGCCTTCGGCTCTACACCTTACCTCTGACAGAGCCTACTGAAATGAGAAGGAAGCAGAAAACTAACTCTGGCAATATGACATAACAAAGCTCTTTAATACCTACAGAATATCACACTAGCTCACTAGCAACGAATACAAATCAAGAAGAAGTCCCTGATTTACCTGAAAAAGTATTCAGGAGGTTAGTTATTAAGCTAACCAGAGGCAACAGAGAAAGGTGAAGCCCAATGCAAGGAAATCCAAAAAATGATACAGTAAGTGAATGAACAAATATTCAAAGAAATAGATAGCATAAAAAAAAAACAATCAAATCTTCAAGAAACATCAGACATACTTATAGAAATGCAAAATGTTCTGGAATGTCTCAGCAATAGAATTGAACAAGCAGAAGAAAGAAATTCAGAGCTTGAAGACAAGGTCTTTGAATTAATCCAATCCAACAAAGACAAAGAAAAAGAATAAGAATAAGAAAATATGAACAAAGCCCCCAAGAAGTCTGGGATTATGCTAAATGACCAAACCTAAGAATAATTAGTGTTCGGAGGAAGAATAGAAATCTAAAAGTTTGGAAAACACATTTGGGGGAATGCTCAAGGAAAACTTCCCTGACCTTGCTAGAGACCTAGACATCCAAATACAAGAAGCACCTGCGAAAATTATTGCAAAAAGATAATCACCTAGGCACATTGTTATCAGGTTATCTAAGGTTAAGATAAAAAAAAAATCTTAAAAGCTGCGAGACAAAAGCACCAGGTAACCTATATAATAGCACATGGAATTTTCTCCAAGATAGACCATATGACAGGTCACAAAATGGGCCTCAATAAATTTAAGAAAATTGAAATTATATCAAGCACTCTCTCACACCACAGTGGAAAAAACTGGAAATCAACTCCAAAAGGAACCTTCAGAAACATGCAAGTACAAGGAAATTAAATAACCTGCTCCTGAATAATCATTGGGTCAAAAACAAAAATCAAGATGGAAATTAAAACTCTTCTAACTGAATGAAAATAATAATACAACCTATCCAAACCTCTGGGATACAGCAAAGACAGAGCTAAGAGGAAAGGTCACACTCCTAAATGCCTACATCAAAAAGACTGAAAGAGCATCAACTGATATTCTAAGGTCGCACCTCAAGAAACTAGAGAAGCAAGAACAAACCAAATTCAAATCCAGCAGAAGAAAGGAAATAACCAAAGGAAATAACCAAGATCAGAGCAGAACTAAATGAAATTTGAAACAAACAAATAAAAAATACAAAAAATAAATGAAACAAAAAATTGATAGACCATTAGCAAGATTAGCCAAGAAAAGAATAGAGAAAATCCAAATAACCTCATTAAGAAATGAAATGGGAGATATTACAATTGACACCATTGAAATACAAAAGATTATGAACATCTTTACATGCATAAACTAGAAAACCTAGAAGAGATGGATAAATTCCTGGAAAAATACAACCCTCTTAGCTTAAATCAGGAAGAATTAGATACCCTGAACAGACCAATAACAAGCAGTAAGATTGAAATGGTAATT
This sequence comes from Mandrillus leucophaeus, assembly GCF_000951045.1. Classification (NCBI taxonomy): domain Eukaryota; kingdom Metazoa; phylum Chordata; class Mammalia; order Primates; family Cercopithecidae; genus Mandrillus; species Mandrillus leucophaeus. The sequence goes on along the minus strand of NW_012098610.1, from coordinate 574,156 downwards.
AAAAAATTACCAACAAAATAAAGTCCAGAACTAGACGGATTCAGAGCAAAATTCTACCAGACATTCAAAGAAGAATTGGTACCAACCCTTTTGACGCTATTCCACAAGACAGAGAAAGAGGGAACCCTCCCTGATTTATTCTATAAAGTTGGCATCACTTTAATACCAAAACCACAAAAGGACATAACCAAAAAAGAAAACTACAGACTGATATCCCTGATGAACACAGCTGTTAAAATCTTTAACAAAATACTAGCTAACCAAATCCAACAACATATCAGAAAGATAATCCACCATGATCAAGTGGGTTTCATACCAGGTATGCTGGGATGGTTTCATATATGCAAGTCAACAAATGTGATACACCACATAAACAGAATTAAAAACAAAAATCACATGATGATTTCAATAGATGAAGAAAAAACATTTAACAAAATCCAGCATCTCTTTATGATTAAAACTCTCAGCAAAATTGGCATACAAGGGACGTACTTCAATATAATAAAAGCCATCTATGACAAACCCACAGCCAACATAATACTGAATGGGGAAAAGTCAAAAGCATTCCCACTGAGAACTGGAACAAGACAAGGATGCCCACTCTCACCACTCCCCTTCAACATAGTACTGGAAGTCCTAGACAGAGCAATCAGACAAGAGAAAGAAATAAAGGCCATCCAAACCAGTAAAGAGGAAGTCAACTTTCACTGTTTGCTGATGATGTGATTGTTTACCTCAAAAACCCTAAAGACTCCTCCAGAAAGCTCCTAGAACTGATAAAAGAATTCAGCAAAGTTTCCAGATACAAGGTTTTTTTTGTTTTTTTTTTTTTGTTTGTTGTTTGTTTTGTTTTTTTGTTTTTGTTTTTTTTGACATGGAGCCTTGCTCTGTCGCCCAGGCTGGAGTGCAGTGGCACACTCTCGGCTCACTGCAACCTCTGCCTCCTGGATTCAAGCAATTCTTCTGCCTCAGCTTCCCAAGTAGCTGGGATTACAGGCACCCACCATCATGTCCAGCTAATTTCTGTATTTTTAGTAGAGATGGGTTTTTGCCATGTTGGTCAGGCTGGTCTCAAACTCCTTACCTCAAGTGATCCTCCCACCTCAGCTTCCCAAAGCTGGGATTACAGGCGTGAGACACCATGCCTAACCCAGATACAAAATTAACGTACACAAACCAGTAGCTCTTCTATACACCAATAGCGACCAAGCTGAGAATCAAGTCAAGATCTCAACCCCTTTTAAAATAGCCGCAAAAAATAAAATAAAATAAAATATGTAGGAATATACCTCACCAAGGAGGCAGAAGACCTCTACAAGGAAAACTACAAAACACTGCTGAAAGGAATCGTAGATGACACAAACAAATGGAAACACATCCCATGCTCATGGGTGGGTGGAATCAATGTTGTGAAAATGACCATACTGCCAAAAGCAATCTACAAATTCAATGCAATCCCCATCAAAATACCACCATCATTCTTCACAGAATTAGGAAAAACAATTCTAAAATTCATATGAAACCAAAAAAGAGCCCACACAGCAAAGCAAGACTAAGCAAAAAGAACAAATCTGGAGGCATCACACTACCTCATTTGAAACTATACTATAAGGCCATAGTCACCAAAACAACATGGTATGGGTATAAAAAGAGGTATGTAGACCAGTGGAACAGAATAGAGAACCCAGGAATAAACCCAAATACAGCCAGCTGATCTTCGAGAAAGCAAACAAAAATATAAAATGGGCAAAGGACATCCTTTTCAACAAATAGTGCTGGGATAATTGGCTAGCTACATGTAGGAGAATGAAACTCCATCCTCATCTCTCATCTTATACAAAAATCAACTCAAGATGGATCAAGGTCTTAAAATCTAAGACCTGAAACTATAAAAATTCTAGAAGATAACGTTGAAAAACCCTTCTGGACATTGGCTCAGGCAAGGATTTCATGACCAAGAACCCAAAAGCAAATGCAATAAAAACAAAGATAAATAGCTGTGACTTAATTAAACTAAATAGTTTTTCATGGCAAAAGGAACAGTCAGCAGAGCAAACAGACAACCCACAGAGTGGGAGAAAACCTTCACAATTTATACATCTGACAAAGGACTGATATCCAGAATCTACAACAAACTCAAACAAATCAGCAAGAAAAAAATGAACAATCCCATAAAAATGTGAGCTAAGGACATGAATAGACAATGCTCAAAAGAGGATATACAAATGGCCAACGAACATATGAAAAAATGCTCAACATCACTAATGATCAGGGAAATACAAATCAAAACCACGATGCGATACCACCTTACTCCTGCAAGAATGGCAGTAACCAAAAAATTTAAAAAACTGTAGATGTTGGCATGGATGCGGTGATCAAGGAACACTTCTACACTGCTGGTGGGAATGTAAACTAGTTCCGCCAATATGGAAGACAGTGTGGAGATTCCTTAAAAAACTAAAAGTAAAACTACCATTTGATCCAGCAATCCCGCTACTTACTGGGTATCTACTCAGAGGAAAAAAAGTCATTATACAAAAAAGATACTTGCACATCCATATTTATAGCAGCAGAATTTGCAATTGCAAAACCATGGAACCAACCCAAATGCCCATCACTCAATGAGTGGATAAAGAAACTGTGGTATGTATACATGATGGAATACTACTGTGTGTGTGTGTGTGTGTATGTGTGTGCGTGTCTGTATATATGTATTTATATGATGGAATACTACTCAGCCATAAATAGCATTGAATTAATGGCATTCACAGCATCGTGGATGAGACTGGAGACTATTATTCTAGTGAAGTAACTCAGGAATGGAAAACCAAACATTGTATGTTCACACTGATATGTGGGAGGTAAGCTACGAGGATGCAAAGGCGTAAGAATGACACAATGGACTTTAGGGACTTGAGGTGAATGTTGGAAGTGGGGCAAGGGACAAAAGACTACAAACAGGGTGCGGTGTATACTGCTCAAGTGATGAGTGCACCAAAATCTCACAAGTCACCACTAAAGAACTTACTCGGCTGGGTGATGGCTCACACCTGTAATCCCAGCACTTTGGGAGGCCGAGGTGGGCAGATCACGAGGTCAGGAGTTCGAGACCAGCCTGGCCAACAT
>NW_012098610.1:556362-570876 GCF_000951045.1 Mandrillus leucophaeus | reverse complement strand
AAAAAAAAAAAAAAAAAAAAAAAACAAGAAAGAAAAGAAAAAGAGAAAGAAGAAGAACTTACTCATGTAAACAAACACTACCTATACCCCAATAACGTATGGAAAAATAAAAACAACAACAAAAATTTTTAAACTCACTAAGTTTAAAGGTAACATTTTTATCTTTGATTGCCCATTATTGGGCAGAATATGAATTGGTCATTTCTATATATACTCCATAATAGTATAAATCAGCAAACTCATTCTGAAGGACAAGTTGGAGCTTAAAAATATATTATTTGTATTCTTATAGTTTGCTTTTCTACTTCCAGAAGGAATCATCATAGATGTCGGCCAACATTTAACTGCTAGTTGTTCATTGAAATACTGTTTGTAATAGCAAAACAACTGGAAACCACCTGTGTTTATAATAATGTGGGATTGTTAATTAAGTCAGATTTACTAATAAGTATACCCTGCAACCATATTAAATTTCTGAGGAAAATACTCATAAAAAGCAGATATAAATGTCCAGAATTATCCCATTAAAGATGTTTTTCATGAGCTGATGTTAAAGATTTTTTGGCTTTGGAGTGGCAAGACACAATGGTATTTCGCTTCACATAAGAAGCAACCTTTACATTTAATACCTTTTTAACAATTTTCCTAGTCTAGGGTTATATAGAATGTGTATGAAGATGGTTAAGTGAAATGGTAATGGTAGACTTTACACAACACAGAACTAGATATGTTTGGTGTTTAGAGGGAACTCAGAACCGTCCTAGCTTTCTACCTTGATGAAACAGTGTGGAACACTGGAAAGAATATGAGATTAGTAATCAGAAGGCCCATATTTTAGATTCTTTCACTGACCTGTTATGACACCTGGAACACTTCTTTCTACTCTGTGAACCTAATTTTCCCCATCTATACAATGGAAAGTTTGGATTAAAACCATGCTTCTCAACCCTGGCTGCATATTGGAATTTTCCGGGGAGCTTTTAAAACTACTGATAGCTGGGCCTACTCATGAGCAATTAAATATGAATCTCTGCAGATAAGGCCAAGGGGACTGGTATTTTTGTAAAGGTTTACTACCTCCCTCCCAACCCCCAGGAGATTCTGCTGTTAAGTCAGGGCTGAGAACCACTAAACTAATTGATCTCTATGGAAGCCTTCCAATTCTGATATTTGAGACCCTATGCATTTTGAGAGACTAACATTGAGGTCATCTTCTATTCTTAGTGGTTCTGACAGCCCCACCTCCAAGTAGGACACATAAGGTGTTTGTGGATCATCGGGCTCAGGAAGACAGTCATATAGCCAACTACTAAGGACTGTTGGGAGGGAAAACCCTAGACAGGATGGAATTGATGTTCACAGTTTTACCTCTCCTGGATTTACACTTCTTTCTGTGCCCAAGTTCACTAGTTCTTTCCAAGATGCTGAACATCTGGTCTCATCCCTTTCTTTGGTCAGTTGAAATCTGTCCAAATCCCTTTCCCCTTAGCTCAGCTATGGCAGGGTTGAAATTTTCCAAAAGAAACATTTATGAGGAAATTAAAGGAAGAGGAAACAATCACAAAAGCAGAGTGGTGTTTATAGAGAACATAGTTTTAAATTCAAATCTAGCTGCTGCATGGCCTGGCTGACTCACAGCTTATAAGGCATCTGGTCCCAATTCTCATTCTTTGCCTCGAGATTGAAATATTGGATTGTAGTGGTGCCAAAGATGTCCAGAATTTAGCCCAAGGTAGATTCATGCAGGCTGTCATGCTAGATCTTTGGAAATTAGTCCCAATTACTAGTCAGTCCCCTTTGTTTGAGGCTTGTGTTACCCTCTTGTCCTGCAACTACTATGACCCAAGACTACCCTCACCCTCAGGATAGATATTTCTCTCACTTGGGATCTGGGTGGATGACCATTACTGACTGGGCATTCAGCTCCTGCTGCTCTTCCTCCAGAGGGCCTAAAAGACTTCATTTCCCAGAAACCTGATTTTGTATCTGGGGACAGATCTTTAAGGGGATCTTCATTTGCCTGATATACATTAACTCCTTTGTATTAAGGCTCTGCTGTCCCTCTGTGAAACTGGACTCCTTCACCTGCTGATTGCAGCTGATGGGTTTTGTTCTTTCTAACGTTGTAACCAAGACATCCTCCATGAAAAGCTCCAAATATTGGTCTCGAGTCCCTAGAGAAGAGCTGGTTTGCCTAGCATGATACCACAGCTTCAAGGAGAAAAGCCACAGAAAAACAAGCACAACATGCATCTGAGAAAGGCCAGCAGTCAAACCTGGGAAGATATATTCTTGATTTTTTAAATTGATACACAATAATTGTACATATTTATGGGGTGCATGTGATATTTTTGATATATGTGTACAGTGTGCAATGATCAAATCATGACAGGATAATTGAGATATCCATTACCTCAAACATACATGTGGGAAGACATATTCTATCGTGAAATCCAATGAATGGGCACAAGGCAGTGATGACAGTAAAAGACAGAAAATTATAGCCCAGATAGACTCTATAAGGGAATCACAAGCCAAGATGGCAAAAAATAAAGTAAGAGAGTAAAATAATGGCCTTGAATGGGATCACAGTATTGTCCAAGGTTCATTTTATTGACAGCCTTATGGATGGGTTGACCTTGTTTTTTTTTTTTTTTTTTTTTTTTATTTTTTTTTTTTTCTTGTCCTTGGTAAGATGAGCTGATCTTATTTTATTTGTATTGTTTTACCCAGCAAAGACATCCCTGTGAGGTCCCCAGTCAGCCTGGGCTCAGATGACCTGATTTTAAAGCATAGCATCTAGGCTGAATTTACAGCCTCTTCCTTATGCTCTGTATATCTGCTTCAGGGTTGTTAGACTCTTGCCTCTCCCATATGAGGGCCACTACCTGCCTATTCCAGCGAATGTTCCTGAATGGTCTTACTTCCCCCTTATGGTTGCCAGCTTCCCCACACCTCTCCCTGAGACAGACCATTTAGAAGTCTATCATCAAAGGCTCATAATTGTAAAACATTTTGCACTCCCAGCAATGAAACAAGCAATTGGCAGCAATGTAAACAGTTCACTCCCCAGAGTAGAGAGTGGAGGGCAACACTGACTGGGAAAGCAATGATGGCAGGACCTGGCACTACTCGTCCTTCCAGAGTTGGGGCAGAGTGGCCATCTAGTATAAAAGGAAAGACTGAACACTGGATTTGGCAGGATGGATGTCTGAATTCCAATCTTAACCTTTCTTATAGCAGAGTGATTTTAAGAGCATGGGATTTATAATTAGGCACACCATGGTGTCCTGGCTTAGTAGCTTAGTAACTGTGTGAGCTTTGGCATGTTACTTCATTTCTCAGAGCCTCAGTTTTCATATCTGTGCAATGAAGAGTCTGATAATACTCACCTTCTAGGGTTGTTGTGAGGTTCAAGTGAGGTAATGTACATAAAGTGTCTAAAAAATACATAACTAATAAAAGATAGATATTATTGCTGCTTGTTGGAATCCCTTATGGTTCCTGGGCTTCAGTTCCTTCAAATTAAGAAATGGGGATGATAAGGCTCAGCTCATCTATCTCACTGGGCTGTGACAAGAACTACAGGTAAAAGTACTTCATAAACTCCAACGTGCTGCCACAGCTTTACTTTGACCAGATAGCGGGGCAGACTGCTGGAATAAGTCAGCATCCAGTCATCTATCTCCATGAAGAACAAATATGAAAAAAATTTTCTTCCCTACATCTTTTCCCTGGAAAGAGAAAAGACTGGATTCATACATTTCTGAATTTGGCTCTATCCAGAGGATAATTAACCAATTGGGGAATATCAGAGAAAAATCTCCCTTTCAGTGAAGAATGAAAAACATTTGGGGAGATCAAGTGAAATTCTGGATGTGAACATGGCCAGCATGTGGCTGAAAAAATAGTAGGTAATGATCTTTTCTGCTGTTTTTCTTCTTGGTTTTATAATAGAGAGTAAGTAATATAAGTTCTAGCTTAAGAGTTGATACCTAACTGCAGGGAAGAGTTGATACCTAACTGCAGGCTACCTACCCAGTGGTATATGTCTGCAATCACAGCTCTTGGGTCAATTCCTTTTGGAATAAACATAATTAAATAAATTCACACCAAAGAGCCTAGAAAATTTAATGGAATGTAATAACAAAATTACAATATCATAGCGTGTGAGGGTAGGAAAGATCCTTAGACTATGAGTTCTATCTCTCACCTGGGTAGATGAGCAATGGTGACATTTGAACTGATAGATTGATTCAATTCCTTGAGAAGCATTAGTTGTGTGCCTAGAATATGACAGAAGTATGTCAGAAATTAAGTGTATATTTGTGAGCGGGAAAATATCTCTGTCCTTATTGAGTTTATAGTCTAGTAGGGAAAACAGACAATATGCAAGTAAACAAATGAGTAAATAAAACGTACAAAATTTGAAGTGCTATAAAAATAAGCAAATACTGAGGTAGAGAATAAATATGTGGTGGGAGAGAGGAAATTTGTTAGAATTGTTTGTATATGATGGGTTCAGGAGAAGTCTCAGAAAGGATTTAAGTTTATTTTGTTATTTTTATTTTTCGTGGGTACCTAGGAGGTGTATATATTTATGAGGTACATGAGATATTTTGATATAGGCATGTGATACCTAATAATCTCATCATGGAAAATGAGATATCCATTCCCTCAAGCATTTATCCTTTGTGTTACAATCAAATTATACTATTTTAGTTATTTTAAAATGTAAAATTAAATTACTTTTACTATAACAGTATTTACTAGCACAAGTCACCTTTTCATATGCCTGTTTGCCATGTGTATGTCTTCTTTTGAGAACTATCTATTCAGATTTTTTGACCATTTTCTAATTAGACTATTAGATTTTTTTTCCATGAAAGTTGTCTGAGCTCCTATATATTCTGGTTATTAATTCTTTGTCAGATGGGTAGTTTGCAAATATTTTTTCCCATTCTGTGGGTTGTCTCTTCAATTTGTTGATTGTTTTCTTTGCTGCATAGAAACTTTTTAACATCTTGTGATTCCATTTGTCCATTTTTGCCTTGGTTGCCTGTGCTTGTGAATTATTGCTCAAGAAATTTTTGCCCAGATCAATGTCCTGGAGAGTTTACCCAATGTTTCCTTGCAGTAGTCTCACAGTTTGGGGTCTTAGATTTAAGTCTTTAATCCAGCTTTCTTTGATTTTTATATATGGTGAGAGATGGGGATCTAGTTTCATTCTCTCGCCTATGGATATTCAGTTATCCCAACACCATTAATTAAAGAAACTCTCTTTTCCTCAGTGTATGTTTTTGGCACCTTTGTCAAAAATGGGTTCACTGTAGGTGTGTAGATTTGTTTCTGGGTTCTCTGTTCTGTTCACCTGTGTGTCTGTTTTTATGCCAGTATTTCGCTGTTTTGATTTCTATGGCTCTGTAATATAATTTGAAGTCAGGTAATGTGATACCTTCAGTTTTTTTTTCTTTTTTCTTTTCTTTTTTAGTTTTTGTGTGTACCGTATATAGTAGGTGTATATATTTATGGGGTAACTGAGATATTTTGATACAGGCATGCAATGTGAAATAAGCACATGATGGAGAATGGGGTGCTCACCGCCTCAAGCATTTATTTTTTGAATTATAAACAATCCAATTGCACTCTAAATTATGTTCAAATGTACAATTATTATTTACTATAGTCACCCTATTATGCTATCAAATAATAGATCTTATTCATTTTTACTATTTTTTTGTACTGACTAACCATCCTCACTCCCCCACCCCCCACCCAAGGACCCAACTACCATTTCCAACCTCTGGTAATTATTGTTCTACTCTTTATGTCCATGAGTTATATTCTTTTAATTCTTAGATCACACAGATAATGAGAACATGCAATGCTTGTCCTTCTGTGCCTGGATTATTTCGCTGAACATGATGATCTCCATTTCCATTCATGTTGTTGCAAATGACTGGATCTCATTCTATTTATGGCTAAATAGTACTCCATTGTGTGTCTGCTCCACATTTCTTTATCTATTCACATTTTCTTTATCTATTCATATGTTGGTGGACACTTAGGTTTCTTCCAAAACTTAGCTATTGTAAACAGTGCTGCAACAATCATAGGAGTAAAGATATCTCTTCAGTATACTGATTTACTTTCTTTTGGATATTTATCAAGCAGTGGGATTGCTGGATCATATGGTAGCTCATTTTCAGATGTTTGAGGAACTTCCAAACTATTCCCTGTGGTGGTTTTACTAATTTACTTCCCTCCATCAGTATATGAGGGTTATGTTTTCTCCACATTCTCACCAGCATTTGTTATTGCCTGTCTTTTGGATATAAACCATTTTATCTGGGTTGAGATGATGTTTCATGGTAGTTTTGATTTGCATTTTTCTGATGATTAGTGATGTTAAGCATCTTTTCTTATGCTTTGTTTGCCATGTCTTCTTTTGAGAGATGTCTATTCCAATTTCCTCCCATTTTTAATTGGATTATTGAATTTCTTTTCCTATAGACTGGTTTGAGCTCCTTCTATATTTTGGTCAGATGGATAGTTTGCCAAGATTTCCTCCCATTCTGTGGGCTGTATCTTCACTTTGTTGATCATATCTTCTGCTGTGCAGAAGTTTTTTAACTTTCTTCCTTTTTTATTTTTTGGAAGCGTTTGAGTAGAATTGGTGTCAGTTCTTAAATATTTGGCAGAATTCAGCACTGAAGGCATTGAATTCTGGGATTTTCTTTACCAAAAGACTCTTTATTATAGCTTGGATCTTGTTATTTGTTATTGGTCTGTTCAGTTTTTGGATTTCTTCATAGCTCAATCTTTGTAGGTTGTAGGTGTCCAGGAATTTATCTATTTTTTTCTAGGTTTTCCAATTTATTGGCATACACTTACTCATAGTAGTTACTAAAGATCTTTTGAATTCTTGCAATATCAGTTGTAATGTCTCCTTTTTAATCTCTGTATTTATTTATTTAGTTAGTTCCTCTCTCTTTTTTTCTTAGAATAGTTAAAGGTTTGTCAATTTTGTCCATGTTTTTTTAAAAAACAATTATTGGCCAAGTTAGTTGACTAGAAGCACCTAGTATATGCTACTCTGACAGAGAGGAATAAAAGATGCAAGTAAATACAGCACCTTCAACTGAAACACCCAGTTATATGCATTGGCATTAATTAAGAAAACAACTCGACTCATGGAGAACAGACAAAGCAAGGCTGGATAATTGCCCACTTGGGAGCAACACAAAGCCAGTGAAGTCTCCCCTGCCCAGGTAAGTGGTGAGTGAGTGACCCCAAGGACCCATGCTTCATCCATGAATCTTTGCAATCCTTGGGTAAGGTGATCCTGTTGCGAACCCACACCACCAGGGCCTTCAGTCTGACATGCAGAGCTACATGGAGTCTTGGAAGAGCATCAGCTTAGGCACGTACAAAGCCCTGGAAGCTTTAGATACCCAGGCTTTCCAGCAAAAGCGGCTGCATATATACTTATAAAAAAGGTGCTGAACCCAGGGGGCTGAGCAGTGATGGTCTGCCAGCTCCACTTCCGTGGCATCTCTAAGGATGAAACCCACTGACTTGGAACTCCAGCCAGCCTTGGGTAGCAGTGTTACACCCCACTGAGATGGAGCCCCCAGAGGGAGAGAAAGGCCATCATCTTTGTTGTTTTACAGCCTTAGCCATTTATGCCTTCAGGCTCCTGGGAGTCTGAGCTGACTAGGGACTGGAGTGGCCCCCCAGCACAGTGCAACATCTCTACAAAGAGGCAACCAGACTGCTTTTTCACTCGGGTCCTGGATCCCATTTCTCTTCACTGGGCAGAACCTCCTGACCAAGGTCTAGAGCCACCCCTCCTGGTGTTTTCCAGCCAGCAGTAGTTCCAAAACTCCCTGGGACAGAGCTCCCAGAGGGTGGGTCAGGCCACCATCTTTGCTGTTTTGCAGCCTTAGCTGTAGTTTCCTTTGGGCTTTGGAGGGCCCAAGGTGACTGGGGGCTGAAGGGGACACCCAACACAGCACAGCTGCTCTATGAAAAAGCAGCCAGACAGCTTTTTAATGCAGGTCCCTGGTCCTGCTCCTCCTCACTGGGTGGGACCTCCTGATCAGAGTCCCCAGACACTCTCATCAGTGTGTTTGGACTGGCAACAGGTTCATACCTCTCTGGGACAGAGCTCCTGGATGGAGAGACATGCTACTGTCTTTGCTGTTTTGCAGCCTTCATTGTTGATACTTTCGGGTACTGAAAATCCCAGGTGACTAGGGACTAGAGCAGATCCTTAGCATACTGAAGCAGCCCTACAAAAAACCTGGCCAGACTGTTTGTTATGAGGGTCCCGAATCCCATATCTTCTCACTGAGAGGATCTTTGTGGTTTGGGTCTTCACCCACCCCTGGGACCATCAAGCCAGTAGCATTTCTGTAATTCCCTGAGACAGAACTCCCAGTGGGAGAGGTGGGTTGCCATCTTTGCTGTCTTGCAGCTCTTGCCCTTGATGTTTCCAGGCTCTGGAGAGTCTGCAGAACCAACGGCTTGTCTGGACACCCAGAAGAGCACCTACCTCATGGAAAAGTGGTCAGACTGTTCTCTACACAGGTTCCAGTCCTCAATTCTCCTCACTGGGCAGGGCTGCCTGACCTGGGACACCAGGAAAAACCACTCTGCCCCTACATGACCACTTCAATCAGAAACAGCCCGGTAGTTTGGCTGGGTGTGGTGGCTCATGCCTGTAATCCCAGCACTTTGGGAGGCCAAGGCAGGTGGATCACTTGGTCAGGAGTTCAAGACCAGCCTGGCTAACATGGTGAAACCCCATCTCTACTAAAGTGTGTGTGTGTGTGTGTGTGTGTGTGTGTGTGTGTGTGTATGTATATATAAATTAGCCAGGCATCGTGGTACATGCCTGTAATCCCAGGACTTTGGAAGGCTGAAGCAGGTGGATTACTTGAGATCAGGAGTTCAAGAACAGCCTAGCCAACATGGTGAAACCCCATCTCTACTAAAAAAAAAAAAATACAAAAATTAGCCAGGCATGGTGGTCCATGCCTGTAATCCCAGCTACTCTGGAGGCTGAGGCAAGAAAATCACTTGAACCTCGGAGGCAGAGGTTGTGGTGAGTCAAGATTGTGCCACTGCACTCCAGCCTGTGTGACAGAGTGAGACTTCATCTCAAAGACAACAAACAAACCCAGCCCAGCAGTTAAAGAAACACCCACATGCAGAGGTGAGAAAGAACCAATGCATGAACTCTGGTTCTCAAATGCCAGAGTGTCTTATGTCCTGCAAACAGTGGGACTAATTGTCTAGCAAGTGTTCTTAACCAAGCTGAGTTGGCTAAAATGACAGAAATAGAATTCAGAATATGGTAGGAACAAGATCACGAGGATTCACTAGAATGGCAAAATCCAATCCAAGGAAACTAAGAATCATAATAAAATTATACAGGAGCTGACAGACAAAATAGCCAGTATAATATAGAACCTAACTGATCTGATCAAGCTGAAAACTACACCATACGAATTTTACAATGCAATTGCAAGTATTAATAGCATAATAGACCAAGCTGAGGAAAGAATGTCAGAATGTGAAGACTGGCTCTCTGAAATAAGACAGTCAGAAAAAACAAACAAACAACAACAACAACAGAAAAAACAAAGAATGAAAAGGAACAAACACAATCCATGAGAAAAAATGAGTTTTTTATACAAAAAGATAAAATCTATGAATCATTGGCATCCCTGAAATGGACAGAAAGAATGGAAACAACTTGGAAAACACACTTCAGGATATTATCTATAAAAACTTTCCCAACCTTGCTAGAGAGGCCAACAGTCAAATTCAGAAAATACAGAGAACCCTTGCAAGATTTTACACAAGAAGTTTATCCCCAAGAAACATAGTCATCTGAGTTTCCAAGGTTGAAATGTAAAAAAGAATGTTAAAAGGGCGCATCACCTAGGAAAGGAACCATATCAGGCTAACCGTGGACCTCTCAGCAGAAACGCTGTAAGCCAGAAGAAATTGGGGGCCTATATTCAACATTCTTAGAGAGAAAAAGTCTTCAACCAACAATATCATGTCCAGTTGTATTCGTTGGTTCTTGTATAGCTATAAAGAAATACCGGAGACTAGCTAATTTATAAGAAAGAGAGGTTTAATTGGCTCATGGTCTCACAGGCTGTTCAGGAGGAATGATAGCTTCTGCTCAGCTTCTTGGAGGCCTCAGGAAACTTACAATCATGGTGATAGGTGAATCTCTTCCTCCTGCTCCAGCATCTTACATGGCCAGAGCAGGAGGGAAAGAGAGATGGAGAAGGTGCTACACACTTTTAAACAACCATATCTCATGAAAACTCAATCATAAGAACAGCAATGGTCCAAGAAAATGGTGCTAAACCATTAGAAACCACCCCAATGATCCAATCACCTCACTAGGCCCTAACTCCAACATTGGGAATTAAAATCAAACATGAGATTTGGGTGGGGACACAGATCAAAACTATATCACCAGCCAAACAAAGCTTCTTCAGCAAAGGAGAAATAATTTTTTTTCTCAGATAGGCAAATGCTGAGGGAGTTTGTTATCACCAGATCTGCTGTACAAGACATTTTGAAAGAAGAACTAAATATGGAAAGGAAAGACCATTTTCAGCCAATACAAAAGCACACTTAAGTACACAGAACAGTGACACTATAATACAACCACACAAACATGCTGGCATAATAACCAGCTAACAACAAAATGATGGGATCAAATCCACACATGTCAATACAAATCCTGAATGTAAACAGGCTCAATGCCCCATTTAAAAGGCACAGAGTGGCAAGCTAGATAAAAAAGCAATACCCAAGGATATGGAGTTTTTATGAGACCCATCTTACATTCAATGACCACCCCCCTACATAGACTTAAAATAAAGGTATGGAGAAAAATCTACCAAACAAATGGAAATCAGTAGAAAGCAGGGGTTGCAATCCTGATTTTTAGACAAAACAGATGTTAAACCAATAAATGTTTACAAAGACAAAGAAGGGCATAGCATAATGGTAAAGAGTTTAATTCAACAAGAAGGCCTAACTATTCTAAGTATATATGCACTCAACACAAGAGCACACAGGTTCATAAAGCAAGTTCTTAGAGACCTACAAAAATACTTTGATTCCCACACAGAAATAGGAGGAGACTTCAACACTCCACTGACAGTATCAGACAGATCATCAAGGCAGAAAATTAACAAAGATATTCAGAACCTGAACTCCACATCGGGCCAAATGGATCTGATACACATCTTCACAACTCTCCATCTCAAAACAGCACAATATACATTCTTCTAATTGTCACATGGCACATACTTTAAGATGAACCACATAATCAGATATAAAACAATCATCACCAAATACAAAATAACCGAAATCATACCAAACACACTCTTAGACCACAGCAGAATAAAAATAAAAATCAAAACTTAAAAAAACTCTCAAAATCATGCAATTACATGATAATTGAATTACCTGCTCCTGAATGATTTTTGAGTAAATAATGAAATTAAGGCAGAAATCAAGAAGTTCTCTGAAATGAATGAGAACAAAGGTAATACATATCAGAATCTCTGGGAAACAACTACGGCAGTCTTAAGAGATAAACTTATGGCACTAAGTGTACACATCAAAAAGTTAGAAAGGCCTCTAGTTTACAACCTAATATTACAACTAAAAGAATTATAGAACCAAGAGTAAGCCAACCCCCAAGCTAGCAGAATACAAGAAATAACCAAAATCAGAGCTGAATTGAAGGAGATAGAGACACAAAAACCATTCAGAAGATCAACAAATCTGGGAGTTTGCTGTGTGAAAAAATTAATAAGATAGACCACTAGCTAGACTAGTAAGGAAGACAACGGAGAAAATCAGAATAAACACAATCAGACATAATTAATGGAATGTTATTACTGATGCCACTGAAATACAAATAACCTTCAGAAACTAGTGTGAAAACCTCTATGCACACAAACTAGAAAATCTAGAAGAGAAGAATAAATTCCTGGAACATACACCTTCCCAAGATTGAACCAGGAAGAAATCAAATTCCTAAACAGACCAATAATAAGCACTGAAATTGAATTAATGACAAAATGGCCTACCAACCAAAAAAAGCCCTGGACCAGATAGATTCATAGTCAAATTCTACCAGATGTACTAAGAAGAGCTGATACTATTCCTACAGAAATTGTTCCAAAAAATTGAGGAGAAGGAACTCCTCACCAACTCATTCTATGAGGCCAGCATCATCCTGATACCAGAACCTGGCAGAGATACAACAAAAAAAGAAAACGTCAGGTCAATAGCCTTGATGAACATTGATGCAAAAATCCTCAACAAAATACTTGCAAATCATAAAAAAGCTAATCCACCTTGATCAAGTAGGCTTTATTTCTGGAATGCAAGGTTGGTTCAACATATACAAATCAGTAAATGTGATCCATCATATAAACAGAACTAAAGACAAAAACCACATGATTATCTCAACAGATACAGAAAAGATGTTTGATAAAATTCAACCCACTTCATGTTAAAAGCTCTCAATAAACTAGGTATTGAAGGAATACACTTCAAAATAATAGGAGCCATATATGACAAACTCACAGCCAACACCAAATTTCTCTGTACTGCTTTTACTATATCCAATAGGATTTGGTATGTTGTGTTTCCATTATCATTTGAAGAAATTTTAAAATTTTCTTCTTAAATTTTTTAGTGACTCATGGTCCTTCAGGAGCATACCATTGAATTTCTAAGCATCTGTACAGTTTCTAACATTTTTCTTGTTGTTGATTCTAGTTTTATTTTGTTGTGATCAGAGGAGATGCTTAGTATTATTTAAAGGTTTTGGAATGTTTAAGACTTATTTTGTGACCTAACATTTGGTCTATCTTGGCATTTCTTGCATGACAGGTCTATTTTTCATAAAATCTCTCAGGTTTTATTTGTTTGGGAGGACATTTCTCCTTCATACCTGCAGAATATTTTCCCAGTTACATTATTCTAGGATAAAATGTTTGGTTTTTTTTTTTTTCTTTCAGCTCTTTAAACATGCCATGCCACTCTCTACTGGCCTGTAAGGAAGAAGTGACCATGTCATAAATGATTCATAGACTGTGGAGAAGAATGTGTATTCTGCAACTGTTGCATGAAATATTCTGTAAATATCTATTAGGTCCATTTGGTCAATAGTGCAGATTAAATCCAATTTTTTTGTTGTTGTGGAGTTTCTGCTGGGTTATCTGTGTAATGCTGAAAATTGGGTTTTGAAGTCTTCAGCTATTATTGTCCTTGGCTCTAATAATGTTTGCTTTATATATCTGGGTGTTCTAGTGTTGGGTGCATATATACTCACAATCATATCATGTTTCAGGATGTATCATTATTCAATGTCCTTCTTTGTCTCTTACATGTTTTGTCTTGAAATCTATTTTTCTAATATATATATATATATATTCCTGCTCTCTTTTGGTTTCCATTGGCATTGAGTATCTTTCTTCATCCCTATATTTTTAGTCCATGTATATCTTTACAGGAGAAGAGTGTTTCTTGCAAAGAAGAGATCATTGGGTCTTGTTTTATCATTCATTCAGCCACTGTATATCTTTTTATTGGAGATCTATTTATATTTAATGTTATTAATGATAAGTAGAGACTCACTTCTGCCATTTTGAAATGTGTTTTCTAGTTGTTTTGTGGTCTTCTTTGTTTTTTCTTTTCTTCCTTCCTGTCTTCCTTTAAATGATGGTATTTTTCTGTAAGGATATACCTAAATTTCTTGCTTTGTATTTTTTTTTTGTATCCCATTGTATGTTTTTTTGATTTGAGGCTACCCCAAGGTTTGCAAATATTATCTTATAACCCATTACTTTGAACTGATGACAACTTAACACTGATTGCATAAACAAACAAACAAACAAACACACAGAAAGTAAATTACTAAAAGCTCTACACTTTAAATTTATCCCCCCACTTTCAAACTTTTTTTCTTTCACTTTATTTCTTATCATACTGTCTTGAAAAATTGTTGTAGTCATTCTTTTTGCTTTGTTCATCGTTTAGTCTTTCTACTAAGGTAAGAGTAGTTTACACACTGCCATTACAGTGTTAAAATATTCCATTTTTCTGAGTACTTATTCTTACCAGTGGATTTTGTGCCTTCAGATAATTTCTTATTGCTTATTAACATCCTTTTATTTCAGATGAAACGTCTCCCTTTAGCATTTCTTTTAGGACAGGTCTACTGTTCAAGAAATCCTTCAGGTTTTATTTGTCTGGGAAGTTATTTCTCCTTCATGCATGCAGGATATTTTCCCAGTTACACTATTCTAGGGTAAAATTTTTTTCCTTCAGCACTTTTTTTTTTTTTTTTGAGACGGAGTCTCGCTCTGTCTCCTGGGCTGGAGTGCAGTGGCCGGATCTCAGCTCACTGCAAGCTCCGCCTCCCGGGTTCATGCCATTCTCCTGCCTCAGCCTCCC
>NW_012098610.1:546850-556312 GCF_000951045.1 Mandrillus leucophaeus | reverse complement strand
GAGTGCAGTGGCCGGATCTCAGCTCACTGCAAGCTCCGCCTCCCGGGTTCATGCCATTCTCCTGCCTCAGCCTCCCGAGTAGCTGGGACTACAGGTGCCGCCACCTCACCCGGCTAGTTTTTTGTATTTTTTAGCAGAGACGGGGTTTCACCATGTTCGCCAGGATGGTCTCGATCTCCTGACCTCATGATCCACCCGTCTCGGCCTCCCAAAGTGCTGGGATTACAGGCTTGAGCCACCGCGCCCGGCCTCCTTCAGCACTTTAAACATGCCATGCCACTCTCTCCTGGCCTGGAAGATTTTCATTAAAAATCTGCTGCCAGACGTATTGGTGCTCTATTGTATGTTATTTTTTTTCTCTTGCTGCTGTTAGAAGCCTTTCTTTATCCTTGACATGGGAGTTTGATTATTAAATGCCTTCAGGTAGTCTTCTCTAGGTTTGGCAAGTCCCACCTTTCCGGACGGAATGAGTGCTCATCTTACATATGGTAATTGATGTCTCATATCTCCCTAAAATGTATAAAACCAAACTGTGCTCTGACCACCTTGGATACATGTCATCAAGCCCTTCTGAGGCTGGGTCACAGATGCATCCTTAACCTTGGCAAAGTAAACTTTCCAAATTGATTGAGATTTGTCTCAGAAACATTTGCTTTACAAATTGGTGATCATGAAGTGACTGAGTGGAGGTGGTCCTGACTTTTGACAAATCTCCTATTAGTGCTTGATACTAGTTTGAGCTATCTTTATGACTCAAACCAGTGGGACAATTTTCTGAGGCCTGGGAGCTCTCTTCCTTTCAGAGAACCCCTGATCTCCCAAAATTTGGTTGAGATATAAAGTTTATTGTGCTGTACAACTCTTTTTCTGGAGTTTTATTTGCTTCTAACAAGGAAGGCAAGTTTTCCTGCTTCCATGATGATGAAAGGCAGGTAACTTTTTTCTGGAGTTTGAGCTCACTTCCAACAGGGATGGTGAGTTTGAGATTTTTCTGCTTCTATAATGGTAGAGAGGATTCTTCAGGCTGAGACCAAGTCCTAGGTAAGTAGCTGAATTGGAGTTTTGTTTTGGCTAAAGTTACAATTAACAACCAGCTGGTCTTAATTTATCCTTACCATTAGAGTGCTCAGTAATCATATTGTAGAGGTTTTCTGTAGGGGTTGTTTGTTCTGTTTTTTCTCCCATTAGACTTGACCAACTTTACCTGACTTGGCCAAATCTAAATGAGAATTCCAAATTATGGGGAACAAGAACTCTCTGAATTAGCTAAAATTTCTCACAGCTGCAAAAGAGAAAAACAAAACAAAACAAAACTATGCACTAGGTTTCTATATTTGCTTCCTGTCTTAAAAAAATTGTTCTCTCATTTACTTTTCTTCCACCCTATTTCTCCTTTACCTTTGCTAATTTTGGTACCAATAAAAATCTAGAGAAGGCTTCTAATGATTTGATCTTCTTAAAGAACTCAGACAAAGGTGCCACTCACTTTGACTCTTTTGAGAGTGTTCTGTCTTCCTTGTGGAGTTTTAAGAGTCATGGTGAAGTTCTTCTTAGGCCTACAGCTCTGCTTTTCTGTATTGCATTACCTGACCTATTTGACTTCTGGAGGTACCAGAGATGACTTTGTACCATAAGATGATTTGACCTTGGTGTAATCGTGGATGTGAACTCCTAAGTTAAAGTTGGCTGCAGACAGTTTACAGGAAGTTGTCTTTTTTTCCTCCTAGAAAATTGTTTAGGATCCTAATTCTAATTTAAAGGGACATTCTAAAGAGTCTTCTCCATTATCTTTGCCTCTGAAATTAATCTCAATTGGCTTCTCTGTGCATTTGCATGTGAAACTGAACTGTTGTTTTCATAGATAAATGAGAGACTGAGTTTTCTCAGCTCTGAAGAGACAGGGCATTTTGCTTCTCCCAGATGAAAGGCACCCTGTGTTACTGGGGGCTGAGTGGGAGTGTCTGGGGGGTTGACCCCCTCATGAAGTTCAGTGGCCCTACAGGGATCACCCAACAAAGTTAGTTTTAAAAGGCTCATCCTAGGAGCAGATATAGGAGCTGGTCACTCCACATTTTGAGCCCTCTCAGAGGAGCTAGTCCTCCAGAGATAGAAACTGAGGCACGTAAGAAGGTGGAAACAACTCAGTGATGACATACTGGGGAGTCCCACTCACAACCAGCACAATTCAACTCACTCCACTAAACCCTAGGTCACAGCATAGTTTCTCCTTTAAAAAAAGAAAAAGTAGGAAATAAAGAATGTAAATAATCTAAGAATGAGAAAATTCAAGGAGAATGACTCCATTTCAGGGGTTCTGTTGGTTTTATTGCACCACTACATTCAAGTGTTTGTATAAAATGATCATATTATGGACTTTTTGTCCAAAATTACATCAAGGAAAATTCAGAGCCCAAAGGTTAACCTGCAGCAGCTATAAAGCTCCTAAGTTCTTTCTCCATCTCTCTACTTTCTTTTCTGGTTGCTTTAAGTCTGTGGTTACTTTTCTACTGAGATAAAATCCACTGTTTGCATTCAACTTATTTTTTGTTATTGCTTTTGAAAACCAATGAATTTGTATTTATATCTAATGGCTATAATTCTGAAGTAAAAGCTATAGAATCTCTGTTTGTATGAGTGTGTATGTGTCTGTTTATATGTACACACATGTATTTTGTTATGTGTTTTTGGTCACAATGTACAAAATTTGGCTTAAACTTAAAGAGTACTCATAAATTAAATAATAAGCTCAGATGCTTTCCAAGTTCACATGACTCAAGTAAGATCTTTAATAAGCTAGCTTTAAAATTATTGGTAAAGTAATATTATAAATTTCTTAAGAATTTTCAGCATTTTTGTTTGAATTTATTGATTATGAGATTTCATACTTACCCATGCCAAATATGAGAAGGTGTCAAAATTTGGCATAAGGGTTGTTAAACTATAAACCCAGCCTGAAACAGAATAATCTTTGCTTGTGTAATTTTTGATAAATAAGACATTAATATTGGTTTAATGAAAACAAGTAAATCTTGAATTATTTGTTAAAAAATCACATACTTAATCTTAAGGGTCTTACTTAGGTAAGCACCCGAAATTCAGGCTATAAAATGGTTGACAGGGAAATATCTTTAAATGATGACTATTGCAATTTTTATAAATAGGTAAACTATTAAAATAAAATGATTACATAAATGTAATGGGATAAATACTTGCAGACAAACTTGTCATAATCTAGAATCTAGGCCAAGTGCAGTGGCTCACACCTGTAATCAAAACACTTTGGGTGGCCAAGACAGGTGAATCACCTGAGGTCAAGAGTTTGAGACCGGCCTGACCAACATGGAGAAACCCCATCTCTACTAAAAAT
This sequence comes from Mandrillus leucophaeus, assembly GCF_000951045.1. Classification (NCBI taxonomy): domain Eukaryota; kingdom Metazoa; phylum Chordata; class Mammalia; order Primates; family Cercopithecidae; genus Mandrillus; species Mandrillus leucophaeus. The sequence goes on along the minus strand of NW_012098610.1, from coordinate 552,945 downwards.
ACAAAATTACCTGGGTATGGAGGTGCATGCCTGTAATCCCAGCTACTTGGGAGGCTGAAGCAGGAGAATTGCTTGATCCCCAGAGGTGGCGGTTATGGTAAGCCAAGATCACACCATTGCACTCTAGCCTGGGCAGCAAGGGTGAAATTCTGTCTCAAAAGAAAAAGTATCTAAAGTTATGCTAAATTAATAAATATAGTTAATAAGTATGTCCTTAAATGTCTTGGCATATTCTAATAAAAATATATTGTAGAAAAACATGCTTTCTAAAAATTATGTGTTCTTGTTATAAGTTAAATAATTTTGTGTAATTAGAAGCTTATTTAAATGTTATGTATGAAACAGTGCAAAAAGAACCAGGAAATAAGAGAGATATAAACAGAGTTACAGAATTAAAGAGGTATTTTTGGAAAGAAAGCTTTAAAAAAGTAATTTATATGAGAGTCTGTATGGTGAATTTTTGTCCTGAAATAAAATGACTGGATTGTTAAACAACTGGATATTTAGGATAAACGAGAAAGTCCAAGCATGACGTGAATGGTCTAAGTCATAATAAGGTTAGTTAAAAAAGTAATTTATAAAAATGTTACATGATTAATTCACTACAATTAAGGAAATTATAATAAACAATTGCACTATTTATTACATTAGACTATAATATTAAAAATACACTTAAACAAAAACCAAATAACTGCTTGAAAAAAAGACTTCATTAAAAATATTGAGTTATTATTGGCTGGGTGTGGTGGCTCATGCCTGTAATCCCTGCACTTTGGAAGGCCAAAGTGGGCAGATCACCTGAGGTCAGGAGTTCAAGACCATCCTGGCCAACATGGTGAAACTTCATCTCTATTAAAAATACAAAAAATTATCCAGGCATGATGGTGCATGTCTGTAATCCCAGCTCTGCAGGAGGCTGAGACAGGAGAATCGCTTGAATTCAGGAGGCAGAGGTTGCAGTGAGTCAAGATCATGCCACTGCACTCCAGCCTAGATGACAAAGTGAGTCTCTGTCTCCAAAAAAATCGAGTTATTTTTAATGCAATAAATTTTTAATTTTAAATTCTATAATCTCTTTCATTTTGGAAGTATTTAGATTTACATCTCACACACTGTAATGTGTTGCTTCAGCTCCTTATCTCTCTTGAGAAGATCTGGGATGGTAACTCTCTCCTTCAATTTTTATTGTAACATTTTATTTATTAATAATCAAAAGTAGATAAAGAAATTGTTTAAAACAGGCAAGTAAAAAACCTTTTGAATCTGCTTTTGTCTGCATGTCTGTTGTAACTATGTTGATGTGTCATGTTAAAGTAATATTTCACTATTAAACTGTATGACAGAGCTCAAATCATTAGATTTAAAATTAAGGGCTTGTCAGACTGACAGAAGCCAGCTAAGATGCCTTTTAATTCAGATGACTTTGGCAAACTTTGGTAAGATTAATTAGGTAAATTTAATTTCAAAACTCTCTGCAATATTTTAAAATCTTAAAATCATGTTATGTTAAATTAAGTAACCTCAGTTTCATTTTCTGGCACTGGGAATTTGGGTTACTAAGAATTAAAATAGTAGGAGCATAATAGGTGTTTTTGGTAAAGTTATAAAACACAAAGATGTTTTTGCTGAAGAAAATGTGATTTTTCCCTAGTTAAGAGACTATTTCAGAGTCAATTTAAATTAAATAAAAAATTACATATAGAAAGCTAAATGAGTAAAAAGAAAAATTAAGCCAGGGCAACAAAAGTTACCTCTATGACATGTGGTTACCAATAAGATAGTTTCTGTGGGGGAAGCGCAGAACCAAGTAACTATTAAAATCAGAGGCTATAATATAAAGGAATTGTTCCATTTAGTAGCTTGGTATTGTATTAGTCTGTTTCAATATTGCTATAAATAACTACCTGAGACTGTATAATTTATAAAGAAAAGTGTTTTAATTGGCTCATAGTTCTTCCAGCTGTACAGGAAGCATGGCTGGGGAGGCCTCAGGAAATTTACAATCATGCTGTCAAACAAAGAGGAAGGAGGCACATCTTACATGACCAGAGCAGGAAGAAGAGTGAAGGGGGAGTCAATATATTTAAACAAGTAGATCTTGTGAGAATTCACTCACAGTTATGAGAACAGGAAGGGATAAATCTGCCCTCATGATCCAATCACCACCCACCAGGCTCCTTCTCCAACACTGTGGATTACAATTCAACAGGAGGTTTGGGTAGAGACACAAATCCAAACCATATCATTCCACCTCTGGCCTCTCCCAAATCTCATGTCCTAATCACATTGAAAAATAAGATTATCCCTTTTCTACAGTCCGCCAAGCCTTAACCCACTTCAACATTAACACAAAAGTTCAGAGTCCAAAGTCTCATAAAGATAAGGCAAGCCCCTCTGCCTATGAGTCTGAAAAATTAAAAACAAGCTAGTTATTTCTAAGATACAATGGAGGTACAGGCATTGAGTAAATATGCCCATTCCAAAAGGGAGAAATCAGTCAAAAAAAGGGGCTACAGGTCCCATGCAAGTCTGAAACCTAGCAGGACAGTCATTAATATTAATGCTCCAAAATAATCTTCTTTGACTCCATGTCTCACATCCAGGCCACATTGATACAAGGGATGGGCTCCCAAGGCCTTGGGCTGTTCTGCCTCTGTGGCTCCACAGGGCTCAGCTCTCATGGCTACTCTGAAGGGATGTCATTGAGTGCCTGTGGCTTTTCCAGGTGCATGGTGTAAGCTGCCGGTGGATCTACTATTCTGCATTCTGGAAGATAGTGGCCCTTTTCTCACAGCTCCACTAGGAAGTGCCCCAGTGGGACTCTCAATGGGGATTCCTAGCCCACATTTTCCCTCCACACTCCTCTGGTAGAGGTTCTCCATGAGGGCTCCATGCAACAGATTTCTTCCTGGAACATCCAGGCATTTTCATACATCCTCTGAAATCTAGGCAGAGGCTCTTAAGCCCCAATTCTTGCACTCTCTGCACCTGCAGACTTAACACTACGTGGACGCCACCAAGGCTTATGGCTTGCAACTTCTGAATCAATGGCCGAAGCTGTACCTTGGCCCCTTTTGGCCATGGTTGGAGCTGGATCAACTGTGATGCAGGGCAACATTTCCTGAGGCTGCACAGAGCACTGGAGCCCTGGGCCCAACTAAGGACATCATTCTTCTCTCATAGGCCTCCTATCCTGTGATGGAAGGGACTGACACAAAGGTCTTTATAATGCCTTCAAGGAATTTTCCCCATTATCTTGGCCATCAATATTTGGCTCCTCTTATGTGAATTTCTGCTGCTGACTGGAATTCCTCTCCTGAAAACAAGTTTTTCTTTTTTTTCCTACCACATGGTTAGGCTGCAAATTTTCTAAACTTTTATGCTCTGCTTCACTTTTAAATATAGGTTCCAGGTTCAGATTATGTCTTTGCTCACACATATGATCATACACTATTAGAAGTACTCAGGCCACATCTTTAATTCTTTACTGTTTAAAAATTTCTTCTGCCAGAAACCCTAAATCATCTATCTCAAGTTCAAAGCTCCACAGATCCCTAGACCAGGGGCACAATCCTTCCAGTCTCCTTGCTGAAAGCATAACAAGAGTGACTGTTGCTCCAGTTACCAAATAGTTACACATCTCCATCTGAGACCACCTTAGCCTGGACTTCACTGTCCATATCACTATCAACATTTTGGTCACAACCATTCAGCAAGTTTCTAGGAAGTTCTAAACATTATTTCATCTTCCTGTCTTCTTCTCAGCCCTCCAAACTGTTCCAACCTTTTCATTACCCAGTTTCAAAGCTGCTTCCACATTTTCGGGCATCTTTATGGTCATGCCCCCCTTCCCAGTACCATTTTTTGGTATTAGTTTGTTCTCATATTGCTATCAAGAACTACATGAGACTGGGTAATTTATAGAGAAAAGAGGTTTAACTGTACAGGAAGCATGGCTAGGGAAGCCTTGGAAAACTTCAATCACGGTGTGAGGTGCTATACACTTTTAAACAACCAAATCTCAAGAGAACTTACTCACTATCACAAGAACAGAAAGGGGGAAATCCACCCCTATGATGCAATTACCTCTCACCAAGTCCCTCCTCCAACATTAGGGATTACAATTTGATATGAGATTTGGGTGGGGACAGAAATCCAAACCATATCAGATATCATCAGCTTCTTGAGAAACCCTTACTATAATGGACTATAAAAACAAACACTTTGAGGACAAAACTCTCAATTTTAAATGGTGCAGAATGAAAGAGAGTGTTTGAGTTGATGCAGGGCCTACAGCTCACCATTGAACAATTACTGATGAACATATATAATATGAATGAAGAGGTGGTTATTCCTGAGAGAATACCCAGCCTAGTAGACTGGATTTATACCACTGTAAGGTCTGTTTACCCTGAGAAGGGAACCATCTGACTCATAAAATACGAAGTGGAGCTCCCCAGATGAAGCAGTTGATATAATTCATATGCAAGCCATGTGGGACTGACTTTATGATGACTGGGATATTCTCCTATAGAATATGCCTATAACTATCCAAGATGGCCGAATAGGAACAGCTCCAGTTTACAGATCCCAGCATGACAGACGCAGAAGATGGGTGATTTCTGCATTTCCAACTGAGGTACTGTGTTCATCTCAATGGGGCTTGTCAGACAGTGGGTGCAGCCCATGGAGTGTGAGCCGAAGCAGAGCAGGGCATCTCCTCATCTGGGAAGCACAAGAGGTCAGGGAATTCCCTTTCCTAGACAAGGGAAGCTGTGACAGACAGTGCCTGGAAAATCGGGACACTCCCACCCTAATACTGCACTTTTCCAACAGTCTTAGCAAACAGCACACCAAGAGATTATATCCCGTGTCTGACTCAGAGAGTCCCATGCCCATGAAACCTCACTTACTGCTAGCACAGCACAGCAGTCTGAGATCAAACTGCAAGGGAGCAGCAAAGCTGGGGGAGGGGTGTCCGCTGCTGCTGAGGCTTGAGTAGGTTAACAAAGTGGCCAGGAAGCTCAATCTGGCTGAAGCCCACTGCAGCTCAAGGAGGCCTGCCTCTGTAGACTCCACCTCTGGGAGCAGGGCATAGCTGAATAAAAGACAGCAGAAACTTCTGCAGACTTAAACCTCCCTGTCTGACAGCCTGGAAGAGAGGAGTGGTTCTCCAAGCACGGAGTTTGAGATCTGAGAATGGACAAACTGCCTCCTCATGTGAGTCCCTGACCCCTGAGTAGCCTAACTGGGAGGAACATCCCAGTACGGGCCAACTGACACCTCATACAGCTGGGTACCCCTCTGAGATGAAGCTTCCAGAGGAAGGATCAGGCAGCAACATGTGCCATTCTGCAACATTTGCTGTTCTGCAGCCTCCACTGGTGATACCCAGGCAAACGGGGTTGGGAATGGACCTGCAACAAACTCCAACAGAACTGCAGCTGAGGGTCCTGACTGTTAGAAGGAAAATTAACAAACAGAAAGGACATCCACAAGAAAACCCCATCTGCACGTCACCATCATCAAAGACCAAAGGTAGATAAAACCACAAAGATGGGGAGAAACCAGAGCAGAAAAGCTGAAAATTCTAAAAATCAGAGCCCCTCTTCTCCTCCAAAGGAATGCAGCTCCTCGCCAGCAAAGGAACAAAGCTGGACAGACAATGACTTTGACGAGCTGAAAGAAGTAGGCTTCAGACGATTGGTAATAACAACTTCTCTGAGTTAAAGGAGGATGTTTGAACCCACTGCAAAGAAGCTAAAAACCTTGAAAAAAGATTAGACGAATGGCTAACTAGAATAAACAGTGTAGAGAAGACCTTAAATGACCTGATGGAGCTGAAAACAATGGCACGAGAACTAAGTGATGCATGTGCAAGCTTCAATAGCCAATTCAATCAAGTAGAAGAAAGGGTATCAGTGATTGAAGATCAGATGAATGAAATGAAGCAAGAAGAGAAGTTTAGAGAAAAAAGAGTAAACGGAAAGGAGCAAAGCCTCCAAGAAATATGGGACTATGTGAAAAGACCAAATCTACATCTGATTGGTGTACATGAAAGTGACAGGGAGAATGGAAACAAGTTGGAAAACACT
>NW_012098610.1:540198-540835 GCF_000951045.1 Mandrillus leucophaeus | reverse complement strand
AAAAACCCTAGAAGAAAACCTAGGCAATACCATTCAGGACACAGGCATGGGCAAAGACTTCATGACTAAAACACCAAAAGCAATGGCAACAAAAGTCAAAATTGACAAATGGGATCCAGTTAAACTAAAGAGCTTCTGCATAGCAAAAGAAACTACCATCAGAGTGAACAGGCAACCTACAGAATGGAAGAAAATTGTTCCAATCTACCCATCCGACAAAGGGCTAATATCCAAAATCTACAAAGAACTTAAACAAATTTACAAGAAAAAAGTCAAACAACGCCATCAAAAAGTTGGTGAAGGACATGAATAGACAATTCTCAGAAGAAGACATTTATGCAACCAATAGACACATGAAAAAATGCTCATTATCACTGGCCGTCAGAGAAATGCAAATCAAAACCACAATGAGATACCATCTCACACCAGTTAGGATGGCGATTATTAAAAAATCAGGAAACAACAGGTGCTGGAGAGGATGTGGAGAAATAGGAACACTTTTGCACTGTTGGTGGGTCTGTGATCTAGTTCAACCATTGTGTAAGACAGTGTGGTGATTCCTCAAGGATCTAGAACTAGAAATACCATTTGACCCAGCCATCCCATTACTGGGTATATACCCAAAGGATTATAAATC
>NW_012098610.1:535898-537432 GCF_000951045.1 Mandrillus leucophaeus | reverse complement strand
AAGACACAACATACCAGAATCTCTGGGACACATTTAAAGCAGTGTGTAGAGGGAAATTTATAGCACTAAATGCCCACAAGAGAAAGCAGGAAAGATCTGAAATTGACATCCTAACATCACAATTAAAAGAACTAGAGAAGCAAGAGCAAACACATTCAAAAGGTAGCAGAATGCAGGAAATAACTAAGATGAGAGCAGAACTGAAGGAGATAGAGACACAAAAAACCCTTCAAAAAATCAATGAACCCAGGAGCTGGTTTTTTGAAAAGACCAACAGAACTGATAGACTGCTAGCAAGACTAATAAAGAAGAAAAGAGAGAAGAATCAAATAGAAGCAGTAAAAAATGATAAAGGGTATATCACCACTGATCCCACAGAAATACAAACTACCATCAGATAATACTATAAACACCTCTATGCAAATAAAGTAGAAAATCTAGAAGAAATGGATATATTCCTGGACACATGCATCCTCCTAACACTAAACCAGGAAGAAACTGAATCCCTGAATAGACCAATAACAGGCTCTGAAATTGAGGCAATGGTTAATAGCCTACCAACCAAAAAAAGCCCAGGACCAGATGGATTCACAGCCGAATTTTACCAGAGGTACAAAGAGGAGCTGGTACCATTCCTTGTGAAACTATTCCAACCAACAGAAAAAGAGGGAATCCTCCCTAACTCATTTTATGAGGCCAACATCATCCTGATACCAAAGCCTGGCAGACGCACAACAAAAAAAGAGAATTTTAGACCAATATCCCTGATGAACATCGATGCAAAAATCCTCAATAAAATACTGGCAAACTGAATCCAAAAGCATATCAAAAAGCTTATCCACCATGATCAAGTTGGCTTCATCCCTGGGCTGCAAGGTTGGTTCAAAATATACAAATCAATAAGTGTAATCCCATCATATAAACAGAAGTAAAGACAAAAACCACATGATTATCTCAATAGATGCAGAAAAGGCCTTCGACAAAATTCAACAGTCCTTCATGATAAAAACTCTCAAGAAACTAGGTATTGATGGGACGTATCTCAAAATAATAAGAGCTATTGATGACAAACCCACAACCAATATCTTACCAAATGGGCAAAAACTGGAAGCGTTCCCTTTGAAAACTGGTGCAAGATAGGGATGTCCTCTCTCACTCCTCCTATTCAAAATAGTGTTAGAAGTTCTGGCAAGGGCAGCGAGGCAGGAGAAAGAAATAAAGGGTATTCAATTAGGAAAAGAGGAAGTCAAATTATCCCTGTTTGCAGATGACATTATTGTATATTTAGAAAACCCCATCATCTCAGCCCGAAATCTCCTTAAGCTGATAAGCAACTTCAGCAAAGTCTCAGGATACAAAATCAATGTGCAAAAATCATAAGCATTCCGATACACCAATAACAGACAAACAGAGAGCCAAATTATGAGTGAACTCCCATTCACAGTTGCTTCAAAGAGAATAAAATACCTAGGAATCCAACTTACAAGGGATGTAAAGGACCTCTTCAAGGAGAACTACAAGCCACTGCTCAATG
>NW_012098610.1:529694-530953 GCF_000951045.1 Mandrillus leucophaeus | reverse complement strand
TAGTCAGATTCACCAAAATCGAAATGAAGGAAAAAATGTTAAGGGCAGCCAGAGAGAAAGGTCGGGTTACCCACAAAGGGAAGCCCATCAGACTAACAGTGGATCTCTTGGCAGAAACGCTACAAGCCAGAAGAGAGTGGGGGCCAATATTCAACATTCTTAAAGTAAAGAATATTCAACCCAGAATTTCATATCCAGCCAAACTAAGCTACACAAGTGAAAGAGAAATAAAATCCTTTACAGACAAGCAAATGCTTAGAGACATTTATCACCACCAGACCTACCTTAAAAGAGCTCCTGAAGGAAGCACTAAACATGGAAAGGAACAACGAGTACCAGCCACTGCAAAAACATGCCAAATTGTAAAGTCTATCAATGGTAGGAAGAAACTATATCAACTAACGAGCAAAATAACCAGTTAACATCATAATGACAGGATCAAGTTCACACATAACAAAATTAACCTTAAATGTAAATGGGTTAAATGCTCCAATTAGAAGACACAGACTGGCAAATTGGATAAAGGGCCAAGACCCATCAGTTTGCTGTATTCAGGAGATCCATCTCACATGCAGAGACACACATAGGCTCAAAATAAAGGGATGGAGGAAGATCTACCAAGTAAATGGAAAACTCCCCCCCCTCAAAGAAACAGGGATTGCAATCCTAGTCTCTGACAAAACAGACTTTAAACCAACAAAAATCAAAAGAGATAAAGAAGGCCATTACATAATGGTAAAGGGATCAATTCAACAAGAAGAACTAACTATCTTAAATATGTATGCACCGAATACAGGAGCACCCAGGTTCATAAAGCAAGTCCTTAGAGACTTACAAAGAGACTTAGACTCCCACACAGTAATTATGGGAGGCTTTAACACCCTACTGTCAACATCAGACAGATCAATGAGACAGAAAGTTAATAAGGATATCCAGGAATTGAACTCAGCTCTGCTCCAAGTGGACCTAATAGATATCTATGGAACTCTCCACTCCAAATCAACAGAATATACATTCTTCTCAGCACCACATTGGGCTTATTCCAAAATTGACCACATAGTTGGAAGTAAAGCACTCCTCACAAAATGTAAAAGAACAGAAATTATAACAAACTGTCTCTCAGACTATAGTGCAATCAAACTAGAACTCAGGATTAAGAAACTCACTTAAAACTGCTCAACTACATGGAAACTGAACAACCTTCTTCTGAATGACTACTGGGTACATAATGAAATGAAGGCAGAAATAAAGACGTTCTT
>NW_012098610.1:503093-526749 GCF_000951045.1 Mandrillus leucophaeus | reverse complement strand
CTCAAGGATCTAGAACTAGAAATACCATTTGACCCAGCCATCCCATTACTGGGTATATACCCAAAGGATTATAAATCATGCTGCTATAAAGACACTTGCCCACGTATCTTTATTGTGGCACTATTCACAATAGCAAAGACTTGGAACCAACCAAAATGGTCATCAATAATAGACTGGATTAAGAAAATGTGGCACATATACACTGTGGAATACTATGCAGCCACGAAAAATAATGAGTTCACGTCCTTTGTAGGGACATGGTTGAAGTTGGAAACCATCATTCTGAGCAAACTACCACAAGGACAGCAAACTATACACTGAATGTTCTCACTCATAGGTGGGAAGTGAACAGTGACAACACTTGCATGCAGGGTGGGGTATATCACGCACCGGGACCTGTCATCAGGTCAGGGGAGGGGGGAGGGATAACATTAGGAGATATACCTAATGTAAATGAGGAGTTAATGGATGCAGCACAGCATCATGGCACTTATATACATATGTAACAAACCTGCACACTGTGCATATGTACCCTAGAACTTAAAGTATAATAATAATAATAAAGAATGCCTATAACTGGGTCATGATAAATTTAAGGGGGCCCCTTTTACCTGGGTACCCCTCCAACAGATTTATATGCCTCTTTGAGAAGCCTTATCAAATTTGCTATCTCTCACGGGTCTTACAGTTGCTTATTACAGCATTGGGGATAATTAACAACAACAACAGCAACAACAAAAGGAATGGAAAAAGGGAGTCAAATTACTTTCCCCAGAAGGGTGGTAGAAATTTCTGGATGGTTATTCACTATTTGCCCCAAATCAGAAAATCAAAAAAAAAAAAAAAAAAAATCAGAAGGCATAGGTTATCATGAGATTGCTGATATTGCCTGGGGCAATGCTGAGCCAAATTAAGTTAAACATTTATAAAAGAGCCCAAATTTCTATACTCACTCCCTGCTGGGAACCCAAAATTGTTTTTCACCAGAAAAGGTAAAATGGTCTGGGAGTAGAAAACTTCCTGGGGCCAGAACATAAAAAATATACAAGTTAATAGAATTATAAAATTTGAGATATTTAAACAGACTTAATGTAAGGTAATTGTAATTCTTTTACCAAAATGTCTTATGAAAATGGGTATTGCATCTAATTAGGGGATGTTTCCCTTATTTTTAAACCTGCTTTTTGAGAAATGTTCATTGGACACACTAAATGGGGAATAATAAGATTGAGCCTAAAAATATAGGATAGAAGCTGGAGTGCTAGTCAGGACAAATTCTCCACTTTGTAGCCTTTTGTGGAGAATTTATTGGGACTTATGGCAAAAGACTGTGAGTACTTCCCAATAACAATGACTGGACTGGTAAATTTCCACTTGAGCGGCACTTACTGTCTTGCTGTGGAATGTTAACTGAGGCTATCCCTATGCTAATAAAAATAGTGGTGTCCAAAAGAGTTCCATGATAAAATAAAAATGGTTTACATAGGCTCTTGCTACCTGGGGATACAAGGAGGAGATACTCATGAGCAGTGAGCCTCTTTTTTCCGTAGTACTGATTCTAACTATGTGAGGAGCTGCTAGATTCTATTTAACTTGATAGCTCCCATGAGCTGTTTGGCTTGTGAATGGCAGTTCCAAAGTGAATAAATATCTTGTTTGGAAGCCTGCTGCTCTGGTTAAAGAAGGGTCAAATTTGTTTTTCTTTTAAGTTATTTATAGTTTAGAGCATTTGGGTGAAATATGTTATTGTAAGCAAATTTACTTTTCTCTCTGAGTTCTCCAAAATCCAGATTGTGATTTTATGACAATTGAGTTATTTGCCTAAGTTTAGTAAGAGTCTTTTAGAACAGAACAATTGAAGACACTGGTTATTTTACTAAGACTTTGACTAAAATAGCATATTATTGGGTAAAGTTCCAGCAAATCCAACTTAAGAGGAGCCTACATAGCCAATCAATTCTTGCTGCACCTTATGTGAATAATCAGACTAAGTATAATAAGCTTAAAACTTATTTTGTGCACAAATTGGTCTTACTATAATTTCTATTTAATAGAAAAGGAGAGCTAGAGAGTAAAAGAAATTGTTTCAAAGAAAAAGTGTAACACTTTATATGAGATTTCAGCCCTAAGATTTTTTTCTTTCAGTGCAGATTGAATCATGGATTATTTTTTTTGGCTACAGTTATCCTGTAGAGAGTACCAGATTATAATTTTTCTTTATATTTTTTGTTGGTACCCTAATTGAATTGATTTATTTATCTGTTCTGACACGCAAATACTCTTTTCATTGTCAAAATATTAATGTTATTTATTTCTCTGTGTTTTACTTCTAAGGAAACCAACATCATGGTATTCTGAAGACCAGAAATGTGAATCTCTCTCATTTGGCATCCCACTGGGCCTGATCTGTTTTTCACTGCAAATGCACTACTTCTAAGACTATATAAGCACCCTCCCCCTACGCCCAGGGACTGATGCAAAAGAGGCAGTCATGTGAGACTGTAAGGGCTGCTTTTGAGGGGTAAAATTAGGTCAAGGTCAGACCCTCCAAATCAAGGATGGTGCAAATAGGTTTAAACTGCTTGCAAAACAAGGGACTTTGCCTCCTGAGCTATTATTATGTGGCACCTTTGCATCCACCCAACCATAATTTTCTGCTTCCTGAAGAATTAGGAGAAAATAATTACTGATAAGATAAAGATACCTTGTGACAAAGCCTCCCAAGCATAATACTCCCAGTTAGGAGTTGTCCCAATAGATACATATTTTCTTAAATTTTTTTTTCAGAACAATGGGTATATTTTATAGTTAATTGCTGTAAGTCTGTAGCTAAAACCAAGATTACAGTAACTCAAAGCATATAAGTTAAAAATATCAGTTTTGTAACCTTGCCTTTGGCTTTTTGTTTGTTGGCTTTCTACTTTAAAAATAATAATAAATTTAAGGGGTAATGAATGCCCGTTCATGTCCATTCCTATCTGGCCTAGAACAATTAATTGGCTGTAAGTCTTGTTGACTCTAAGTCCCTAAGCAGTGGGATTTAGAGTCCCATGGAAGGACAGGATGGGCCTGGGGCAGGCAGGCATGCCACCTCAGCAATACTATGGAACAAAATTAAAATTTGGTGCCTATTGATGTAGCAAATCTTGGCCAGAAGTGAAAGAATGTAAACCAAAAATAAAATTTGAAGGCCCTGTGAAATTTTACTTTCCCTTCTTAGCCAGGGCACCCTAAAATTTAACTTGAAAGACTGGTTCAGGCCATGTTGGGAAGTGGGGGTTGGACATGTCTCATTATACTCCTCCAGCATTAACATCAACACAAAAGATCTTAAGCCTGATAAGAAACATTTACAGCCTATTCTCTCTAAAGCCTGCTACTTGAAGCCTTCGTCTGCATAATAAAACCTAGGTCTCCACAACCCTTATCTTAACCTATACATTCCTTTCTCTAGATAGTAACTCAACTAATTTCCAATCAGAATATGTTTAAATCTCTGACCTGGAAGTCCCTGCTTCAAGTTGTCCTGCCCTTCCAGATTGAACCAATGTAAATCTTACATGTATTTATTGATGTATTATGTCTCCTTATAATGTATAAAAGCAAGTTGTGTCCCCAACCATGTTAGGCACACGTCGTAAGGACCTCCTGAGGTTGTTTCACTGATGTGTCCTTAACTTTTATGAAGTAAGCTTTCTAAATTGATTGAGACTTGTCTCAGATACTTTTTGGTTTACACCAGGATAACACTGGATCTTGCTCAAAGCCCACAGTGACCACTGCCTATGTTCACTCAAGGCCCAAGAGCTCTACAATTAGCAAGTATCAAATCCAGCCAGGTTTGTATGCTTCCCTTCAGGGCAGCAAGTTCCCCTCGGTTCCGCATATGTCCCAAAAATCTGTCTGGGACCAGGGCATATAGTCAGACACCTTAGGAATCTACGTGGTGCTGTATTCTACTGGGGCTGAACTGTCACACAAGCCACAAGACAGAGACCTTCCCACTCTTTCCTCTCCTTTCTTCAAGCAGAGACATCTCTCCCTTGGCCACCACTATGCCAGGTCCACTGTTAGTACTGCCTATCACCAATGTTCACTTGAGGCCTTAGGGCTCTTCAGCAAGCCCGGGCAAGCGACTCAAGGGCCGGGTTACAGAATTTTCTGGGGATTAAATATCCTCTAGAGTTTTCCGTTGATTACTTGCTGTATGTCCTGTGTAAATGAAGAGGATATTTCCTTTCATGGCTGAAGTGTTACCATTTGATTTAGTTCTAGGAAGTCCTTAGGTTCCCTGTCTCCAAGTCCTATTCTCTTTACTCACTGAGTCTCTCCCTTCAGGGTAATGGGTTCACCTCTGTCTCAGGACAGGTCAAGAAATGCCATCCAGGAGCTAAGACCCCAGAGTGGCTGAGTTGTTACCCAAGCTGCAAGAGAAAGTTTCCTTTACTCTTCTCTCTCTTTTGCCCAAGTTGAAGAGGCCTTTCCCCATAGCCACCACAGCTGGTTATGAAGTCAGCATGGTTTTGAGTCTTACCCAATGTGCACAGTGAATACTGCCCATCTACCACTGCTGCTTATTGAGGGTCCAAGGGCTCTTTAGTCAGCTCATAATGAATTCTGCAAAAACTGGGTTCTTCCCTCGAAGGCAGTGAGTTCCATTCTGGCCCAGGAGGTGTTTCAAAATATCATCCAGGAACTAAGGCCGGGAATGGGGGCCTCAAGACTCTGCCTGGTGCCTTATCCTACTGTGGTTGAGCTGGTATCCAAGTTGCAAGACAAAGTCCTCTTTACTCTCCTTTCTCCTCTCCTCAAGCAGAGAGAAAGAGTCTCTACCAGAGCTGCGAGCTGTGTTCCCTAGTGTTGAGGGAGAGGTAATGCAAGCACTCCCTTGGCCACCCCAGCTTGCTTCTCACTAATTTGTATGTACCCAAAGTCTACTGGGTTATAGCCCAGCACAGTACCAGGACCTGCACAGGAATTGCAGTCCTTGTGGCCTCGACTGCCATGCAAGTTTATTTACCACCCCAGAATACTTTAGTTCACTGTTGCAGAGTTGGTTGGAAACCGGGTTCCAACTGCTGGGATGTATAATTTGCCTCTCACTAAGGCTGGTCTAAATCTCCTACCATGGATGCTGTCTGAGTTCTGCCTATGTTGTTTTCCACTGTGATGGGGCAGCACTGAATTTCAATGCAAAGTCTCACAAGCTCTGTACTCTCCCTCCCCAGGGAGCAGCACAGATTGTGTCTTCATGCCAGGTGATTACTGCTGGGGGATGAGGGAGGGGCTGTATATATGATTCAATACTGTCTTTTCTACTCTCTCCATTGCTTCTTTTCTTAATATGGTGTTAAAAATAAGTACTGTGATCTCTCAACTGATTTTTGGTTCTTATAAAGGAGTTTTGTTTTGTTTTGTTTTTGTTTGTTTATTTTAATAATCAATTTGGTGTTCCTGTGGGGTTGAGGGAACGATTGCTAGAGGATTCTATTTTACCATCTTGCTCTACCTTCCTCCTCCTCCCACTTACCTGAATTTTATGTGAGAAATAAGCTTCTATCTTTTTAATCTATTGTATTTTGGGGTCTCTTTGTTATATCAATCTCATTATACATATTAATTAATTAATATAGAATTTGGTATGAGAGTTGAGGCATTTTTATAGGATTTAGTGTATGAACAGCATGCAGAGAGAAGACAAAAAGTGTAGGCTAGAAAGCTAGTAACCCTATTTATGCTATGGAAGAATATTTGTTAATAATTTTGCTAGTGATACTTTGAAAGCCAGACCGCATGCTAATAGAGACCCTAACTCTGGTGTTAGTATGTGTTAGCTGCTTTTTGCCATTTGCAAGGTCCTATGAAAGAGATAATCTTCAGCTGCTTATAAGTGATGACTTTGTAGAAGTAGCTTCAGCAGAAAGGAGATAAGCCTGTGGCCCCTAAGCCTTTCTCAAGCATGTCATCTTAAGAATGAGTTTTAAGTCAGACAACGGTAATAAGCTTAGCCCACATATAGAAGGTAATGATTTGATATATGTATACACTCTAAAATAATTGCCACAACCAAGTTAATGAATATATTTATTATTTTACATAGTTATCTTTTTTTGTGGTGAGAATAAATAAGATCTACTTTCTTAGCAAATTTCAAGTATATAATACGTCATTACTAACTAGAGTTATCACGCTGTAAATTAGGTCTACAGAACTTATTCATCTTATAACTGTAGGGTTTGTTTTTACCCTCTGGCCAATATATCTCCATTTCCCTCACCCCCAAATACTGATAACCACCATACTACTCTGTTTCTAATGCATTCAATTTTTTTTTTTTTGGATTCCACATGTAAGTAACATCACGCAGTATTTGCCTTTCTGTGTCTGGCTTATTTTACTTAGCACAATGCCTTCAAAGCTTACCCACGTTGTTACAAATTGAAAGAGTTCCTTCTTTTTTAGGGAAAATATTCTATTCTATATATGTGTCTCACAATTCTTTCATTAATTTATCCATAAACAGATATCATTCCCTGGTCTTGGTTATTGTGAATAATGCTGCAATGAACATAGGAGTGAAGTTATGTCTGCATGATACTAATTTTCTTTCCTTTGGATATATATTCAGAAGTGGGACTGCTGGATTACATGGCAGTTGTGCTTTTAATTTTTGAAGGAGCCTCTATGCTCTCCCCCATAGTGACTATAACAATTGACATTTCCACCAAGAGTGTTAAAGGCTTCTTTTGTCTCTGCATCATTGCCAATACTTGTTTATCTCTTTTTGACAGATATAAAGTAAATCTTTTAATTTGCATTTCTCTGAGGATTAGTAAAGTTGAGCACCTTTTCATGTATCTAATGGCCATTTTTATGTCTTCTTTAGAGAAATGTCTATTCAGACTCTTTGTCCATTTTTTAATCATTTGGTTTTTTTGTTTTGTTTTGTTTTATTTTTTGCTATTGAGATGTATGAGTTTTTTATATATTTTGAATATTGACTCCTTATCAGATATATTTTTCATAAATATTATCTCCCATTACATATGGTACTTTTTCATTCTGCTGTTTCCTTTGCTATGCAGATGCTTTTTAGTTTGATGTAGTTACACTTGTTTATTTTTGTCTTGTTGCTTGTGCTTTTGCTGTTGGATCCAAAAATAATTTCCATCTCAATATAAAGGAGTTTCCCTCCCTCCATGTCTTCCAAAAGTTTTATGGTTCTTGGTCTTATGTTTCTATTTGTAATTTATTTCTAGTTGATTTTTGTGAGTGTTAGAGTCCAAGTTTATTAATTTGCATGTGGATATACAGTTTTCCAAATACTATTTATTGAAGGTTATCATTTTTCCGTGATGCATTCTTGGTATCCTTATCAAATATTAGTTAATAGTATATGTGTGGATCTATTTCTGGGCCCTTAGTTCTGTTTCATTGGTCTATGAGTCAGCTTTTAATGCCAATATCATATTATTTTGATTTCTGTGGCTTTGTAATATAATTTGCAATAAGGAAGTGTGAAGGCTCTAGCTTTTTCTTTCTCAAGATTGCTTTGAGTCTTTGAGATCTTTTGTGGTTCCACACTAATTTTAGAATTGTTATTCTATTTCTGTGAAAAATGCCATTGAAATTTGAATAGGAATTACACTGAATCCATGTATCACTTTGGGAATTATGAACATTTTAACAATATTTATTTTCCAATTTATGAACAAAGGAGTTTTTAAATTTATTTGTTTCTATCCTTCATTTTTTTCATCAATGTCTTACAATTTTTAAGGTACAGATTTTTCAAATTCTTGGTTAAATATATTCCTACATATTTTATTATTTTGATGATATTTAAAGAAGATGTTTTAGAAATTTAATTTCAGATATTTTGTTGTTAGTGTATAGAAATACACTGATTTTTTAATGTTGATTTTACATCCTGCTAGTTTTCTGAATTTGGTCATTATTTCCAACACATTTATTGTTGGAATCTTTAGAATTTGCTGCATCCAAGGTCATGTCATCTGCAAGCAGAGACAATTTTACTTCTTTTTATATTTGGATGGCATTTATTTCTTTTTTTCCTGTTGCTATGGATAAGACTTCGACTACTCTGCTGGATAGAAGTGGTGAGAGTGGGCACTTTTGTCTTGTTCCTGATTTTAGAGAAAAAGTGTTCTGCTGATTATGGTTGAGTGATACTATCTGTGGGTTTGTCATACATGACCTTATTATGTTGACAGGCATTTCTTCTATACCCAGTTGTTTGAGAATTGCTTCATGAAGAAATGATGGAATTTGTCAAATGCTTTTTACTGCATTTATTGAGAGCATCATAAGACCTTTCTCTTTTATTCTGTTAATGTGGTGTATCACATTTATTTATTGGTGTATGTTGAATGATCCTTGTACCTAGGGATAGATCCTATTTGATAATAATGTATAGTACTTTTAATGTGCTGTTGAATTAAGTTTGATATTATTTTGAGAATTTTCACATGTTTGGAAACCATAGAAATACATGGAAATTAAACAACATTCTTTTGAGTGACCATTGAGTCAACAAAGAAATTAGGATAGAATTACAAAGCAATTCTTGAAACAAATAAAATTGAAACACAACACACCAAAACCTGTGGAACACAGCAAAAGCATGGCCAAGGAGGACGCTTATAGCAATAAATATTTACTTTTAAAAAGTAGAAAGATTATAAATTAACAAGGTAACAATGCATCTCGAGGAATAAGAAAAGCAAGAGCAAACCAAATTGCAAAGAAGCAGAAGAAAAGAAATAAAAATGATCAAAGAAAAATTAAATGAGATAGAGATTAAAAAATACAAAGGATCAACAAAATGAAAAGTTGACTCTTCAAAAAGATAAACAAAATTGACAAGCCACTAATTAGATGAATGAAGGAAAGACTCAGATAAAATCAGAAATAATAAAGGAGACATTACAACTGATACCAGAGAAATACAAAGGATCATCAGAAACTATTATGGACAACTATATGCTGACAAACTGGAAAACGTAGAGGAAATGGATAAGTTCTCAGTAACGTAGAACCTACCAAGATTGAATCAGGAAGAAACAGAAAACCTAAACATACCAATAATGAGTAGTAAGGTTGAATCAGGAATAAAAAGTCTCCCAGCAAAGAAAAGCCCAAGACTGGATGAATTCACAGCCAAATTCTATGAATTTTACATAGAAGAACTAACACAATCCTCTTGAAACTATTTAAAAATGGAAGGGGAGGGAAATGTCCCTAACCAAGAGACCAGCATCATCCTGATATCCAAACCAGACAAGGACAAAATAAAAAAAAAATAAAGCTATAGGCCAATATCTCTGATAAACCCAGATACAAGAATCCTCAACAAAATACTAGTAAACAAAATTCAACAGCACATCAAAAAGTTAATACAGCATGATCAAGTGGGATTCATACAAGGAATACAAAAATGGTTCAACATATGCAAATCAATAAATGTGATTCATATCAAAAGACCGAAGCACAAAAACCATATGATCACTTCAATAGATGCAGAAAAAGCATTTGATAAAATTTGACATTCTTTCATGATAAGAGCTCTCATTTAGGCATAAAAGGAACACACCTCAAAATAACAAAGGCTACATAAGACAAACCCATAAGCAACATCATAATGAATGGGGAATTTTCCTTAAAAACTTGAACAAGACCAAAATACTGACTTTCACCACTCCCATTCAACACAGTACTGGAAGTCCTAGCTAGAGCAGGCAGGCAACTGAAAGAAATAAAAGGCATCCAAATTGAAAGAGAGGAAGTTAAATTTTCCCTTTGCTGACAATATGCTTTTATACCTAGAAAAACCTAAAGACTCCACCAAAAAACTTAGATGTGACAATAAGTTCAATAAAGTGGTAGTACACAAAATCAACATACAAAAATCAGTAATGTTTCTACTCACCAACAATGATTTAGTTGAGAAAGAAATTAAGAAGACAATCCCATTTACAGTAGCTACAAAAATTATCTAGGAATACATTTAACCAATGAGGTGAAAGATCTCTACAAGGAGAACTATAAAACACCAATGAAAGAAATAGTAAATTACACAAATAAATGGAAAAAATCCCTTACTCATGAATTGAAAGAATAAATATTGTAAAAATGACCGTATTGCCCAAAGCAATCTATAGATTCAATGTAATCCCTATCAAGTTACCAACATCATTTTTCATAGGATTAGAAAAAAATCCCAAGGTAGCCATAAAAGAGACCAAAAAGAGAAAGCAATCCTAAGCAAAAAGGACAAACCTGGAAGCATCACATTGTCTAACTTCAAATTATTCTATAAGGCAATAGTAACTAAAATAGCAGGGTACTAGTATAAAAATATGTGCATAGATCAATAAAACAAAATATGGAACCCAGAAATGAAGCCATACACTTACAACCAACTGATCTTTGATGAAATTTACAAAAATAAACAATGAATATACGACACTCTATTCAATAAGTGGTGCTGGGAAAATTGGCCAACCATATGCAGAAGAATGAAATTGTACCCTTTATCTCTCACCATATACAAAAATCAACTCAAAATGAATAAAACTTAAATATTAAGACCCCCAAATTATAAATATACTAGAAAAAACCTAGGGAAAACTTTCCTGGACATTGGTCTTTGAAAACAATTTATGACTAATACCTCAAAAGTATAGTCAATAAAAATAAAAATAGACAAATGGGACTGGATTAAATTAAAAAGCTTCTGCACAACAAAGAAATGATCAACACAGTAAACAATCTACTGTATGGGGGAACACATTTGCACATTACGCCTCTAAGAAAGAACTAATATCTAGAATCTATAGGAAATTCAAACAACTCAACAAGAGAAAAACAAACAACTCCATTAAAAATTAGGCAAAGGAGTTGAGCAGACATTTTCTAAAGAAGAAATGCAAATGGCCAACTAATGCATGAAAAAATGCTCAACATCACTAATCATTAGATAAATGCAAATTAAAACCTACAATGTGACATCATCTTATACCAAAGAGAATAGCTATTATTAGAAATTCAAAACACAACACATATTGGCACAGATACAGAGAAAAGGAAATCCTTATACACTGTTGGCGGGAATATAAATTAGTTTAACCTCTATGGAAAACAGTATGAAGATTTCTCAAAGGACTAAAAATAGAACTATCATTTAATCCAGCATCTTCTCAAGGAGAAGAAATCATCATACATAAAAGACACCAGTACTCATATATTCATTGCAGCACTATTCACAGTAGCAAAGTCATGGAACCAACCTAAGAGTCCATTAACATTGACCGAATACAGAAAATGTGGTATATATACACCATGGAATACTACACAGCCATAAAAAAGAATGAAATCATGTACTTTGCAGCAACATGGATGGAGCTGTTGACTCCTGAGTGAACTAACTCAGAAACAGAAAATGAAGCATTTCATATTCTCACTTATAAGTGGGAGCTAAACAATGGATATATATGGATATAAAGGTTGAAATAATAGATGCTGGGGACTCCACAAAAAGGGAGGACATTAGGTGGGATAGGTTTGAAAAATTACCTATTGGGTACTATGTTCACTATTTGGTTAACGGGTATGTAAGAAGCCCAGTTTCCACCAATATACAATATACCTATGTAACAATCATGCACATGTACCTTCTGAACATAAAATAAAATAAAATAAAATAAAGACAGACAAAAAGAATTAATTTTTTTTTACAAAAATCAGAACACAAAAGAAGACAGCAAGAGAGGAAAAGAGAGATGAAAAGCTGTAAGACATACAGAAAACAATTACAATTGCAATAGTAAGGCTTTTTCTACCAGTAATGTAAATATAAATGTAAATGGACTGATTTATCTATTCAAAAGACAGAGTGATTGAACTCCTGACCTCGGGTGATCTGCCTGCCTTGGGCTCCCAAACTGCTGGGATTACAGGCATGAGCCACCATGCCCAGCTGGGTCCTGGAAATTTAACCATGTCAATGCAGTCTATTTTACATTGTAAACCAAATGGGTGCCCTCCAAAGATTTTTTGACATTAGGAAACAAAAAGAAGACAAAAGGAGCCAAATCAGGAGTGTAAGGTCATCCACCTTAGACTAATGGATGCTTAATGATTTTCCATTAAACTTTTGCTAAATTGCAAAATTGCCATTGTTTGATGAGTGAAATGAATAGGAGCATTGTCATGGAGGAGAAGGAAACTTTGGTGAAGTTTTCTTGGGTATTTCTCTGCTAAAGCTTTGGCTCAATTTCTGAAAACACTCTCTTAATAAGCAGATATTATCATTCTTTGGCCCTCCAAAAAGTCAACAGCAAAATACACTGAGCATCCCCCAAAAGTTTTACAGTTACCTTTGTTCTTGAAACGTCTGCTTTTGCTTTGACTAGACCCCACTTCCACTTCTTGGTAGTCATTGCTTTGATCGTACTTTATATGCAGGATCATACTGGTAAAGCTATGTCACCTCCTGTAATATAGTTCCTTGAAGAAATGCTTCAGGCTCTTAATCCCACTTGTTTAAAATCTCCATTGAAGGCTCTGCTTTTATCTGTAGCTGATCTGTGCACAGCAGTTTTGGTACCCATTGAGTGAAAACTTTGCTCAATTATTTATGTATGTATGTATGTATGTATGTATGTATGTATGTATGTATGTATTTATTGGCAGAATTGTGTAAGCTGAACCAATTGAGGTGTCTGTGGTGTTGGCTATTGTTTGTGCTGTTAATTATCAGTTCTCTTCAATTAGGGCATGGGTAAGATTAATTTTTTTCCTTACAAATTGATGTGAATGGTCCGTGAGATTCATCATTTTTTCCCTTTTAAAAATGTGATGTCCGACCGAGTGTGTTAGCTCATGCCTGTAATCCCAGCACTTTGGGAGGCCAAGGCAGGCCAATCACGAGGTCAGGAGATTGAGACCATCCTGGCTAACACAGTGAAACCCTGTTTCTACTAAAAATACAAAAAATTAGCAGGGCGTGGTGGCAGGCACCTGTAGTCACAGCTACTCGGGAGGCTGAGGCAGTGGAATGGCGTGAACCCAGGAGGCGGTGCTTGCAGTGAGTCATGAGTTGAGATCATGCCACTGCACTCCAGCCTGGGTGACAGAGCAAGACTCTGTCTCAAAAAAAAAAAAAAAACCAGAGATATCCATTTCCATTTGTAAACTGTTGTTTTATTTTGCTTTTTGTAAACCATCAATGATTTTGCCATTCTACTATCCAAACTTCATCATAAACTTAATGTTTGTTTTTGCTTCAATTTTACGAAAATTCATGTTGCTGTGATAGGGGCTTTTTTCAAACTGGTGGATTATCTTTCTTATGCCTCAAAATAGATCCTGCTCATACATGTAATAACAAATTTGAGAGTTTATCTTGGTGCAAAAATTTTTAAATTCATGCATATTTTTTCATAACATGCATTTTCCATGAACATTTTGAAGATCCCTGCACAACCTACCAAGATTGAATTATGAAGACATAGAAAGTCTAAACAGACCAATAATGAGTAAGTGCATTAATCAATAACAAAAAATGTCCCAATACAGAAAAGCCCATGACCAGATAGCTTCACTGGATAATTCTACCAAATATTTGTAAAATAACTGTGCTAATCCCTCTCAAATCTTTCCAAAAAATAGGAGAGAAGGGAATACTTCCATACTAATTTTATGAGGCACCATTATTCAGATACCAAACCCAAGATTCCACTAGAAAAGAAAACTGCTGGCCAATGTCCATGATGAACATAGACATAAAAATTCTCAGCAAAATACTAGGAACACCTCATTCAACCACACATCAAAATAATCATACTCATGACTAAGTGGAATTTATCTGTGGGATGCAAGGATAATAGAAATTCATTCACTCATCTGTTCTGTTAATGTGACATACCACTTCTTGGTAGCTATTACTTTGATTGGGCTTTATCTTCAGGATCATACCAGTAAAGCTATGTGTCATCTACCACATTTAGATGATTACATGTTTTTTATCCTTTGTTCTGTTAATGTGGTACGTTGGAACAGAACAAAGGATAAAAAACAGGATCATCTGAATAGATGCAAGAAAGCATTTGACAAAACTCAACATTTTTGTATAATAAAAAATACTCAACAAACTAGGAATAGAAAGAAATTGCCTCAACATAGAATTGACTATATATAAAAAGCTCACATCTGACATCATACTTAATGGTGAAAAATGGCAAACTTTTCCTCTAATATCAGAAATAATGCAAAGCTATTCACTCTCACTACTTCTGTTCAACATACTACTAGAAGTCTTAGCTATAGCAATTAGGCTAGAAAAACAAATAAGTAATCCATATTGGAAAGGAAGAAGCAAAATTATCTGTTTGCAGATGACATGATCTTATATGTAGAAACCCCTAAAGATTATACAAGAAACAGTTACAACTAATAAAAATATAAGCAAAGTTGCAAGATTCAAAATTAACATATAAAAATAAGTTGTGTTTTTCTTCAACAAAAAATAATCACACAAAAAATTGAGAAAGCAATCTCACTTGCAATAGCACTCAAAAAGATAAAGTACTTACATATAAGATTAGTCAGGTAGATCAAAGACTGTAAATTGAAAAGTAAAAAAATTGATGAAAGAGATTAAAGAAGCCACAAATAAATGGAAAGACATTCTATGTTCATAAAATAGAAGATTGGATATTATTAAAATGTTCATACTACCCAAAGTGATCTACAGTTTTAATGCAATCCTCATCGGAATTCGAATGACATTTCTTTTGGCAGAAATAGAATAAACAGTCTCAAAATTCATATGGAACCAAAAAAACCCAAATAGCCAAAACAATCTTGAGAAAGAAGGACAAAGCTGGAAGCCTTACAAATCCTGACTTCAAAATATATTATAAAGCTACAGTAATCAAAACAGTATGTACTGGTATAAAGATACATATATAAATCATTGAAACATATTAGAAGCCTTGAAATAAACTCATACATAGAGAGCTAAATAATCTTTAACCAGGGTGCCAAGACAGCAATATGAGGAAAAAAAAACAAAACAGTTTCTTCAGCAAATTGTGTTAGGAATACTGGATATTCACATGTAAAACAATAAAAATGGACCATTATCTTACACCATACACAAAAATGAACTTGAAATAGATTAAAGACTTAAACTTAAGACCTGAAAGTATAAAACTCTTAGAAGAAAGCATTGGAGGAAAGGCTTTATACCATTGAAGTTGGTAATATTTTTTGGATATGATACCAATAATATAGGCAAGAAAAGCAAAAATAGGCAAGTAGAACTACACCATACTCAAAAGCATTTAAACTATTAAGAGTAAAAAAGCAACTTATGGAATGGAATAAAATATATACAAACAATATATCTGATAAAGGTTAATATGCAAAATATGTAAGGAAGTATGAGTCTATAACAAAAAAATATGATTTAATTAATAGGCAAAGGACTTAAATAGACATTTCTCCAAAGGAGACATGTAAGTGGCCAAAAGGCAAACAGAAATATGCTCAATATTACTAATCATCAGGGAAATGCAAATTAAAGCCACATGAGATATTACCTCATAACCTTTATGGAAGTCATTATTAACAATAATAATAGCTAGTTTTGTGAGAATGTGGAGAAGCTGAAACCCTTAAGTACTGCTGGTAGAAATGTTAAATAGTCCCAGCAATACTGAAAACGACATGAAGACTTAAAAGAAAAAGAGTAGAATTACCATGTAATCCAGCAATCCCATTTTCAGGTATCCAAAATAATTGAAATCAGGATTCAAAGATACATTTGTACTCATATTCATTTTAGCATTATTCACAATAATCAAAAGATAAAAACAAACTAAATATCTATCAATGGAAGAATGGATTTTCAAAAAGTGCTATATACATCAAATGAAATATTATTTGTCTTTTAAAAATAAAGAAATTGTATGATATGCTACAACACAGATAAACCTTGAGTACATTATTCTAAGTGAAATAAGCCAGTCACAGAAAGACAATTACTGCATGATTCTACTTGCATAAGGTATCTAAATTAGCCAAACTTATAGGAATTTTAAGTAGAATAATAGTTGCCAGGTGTTGGGGAAAAAGAAAAAGAAGAGAGTTGCTGTTTGATGAGTGTAGAGTTTCAGTTATGCAAGACAAAAAAGTTCTAGAGGTCTGCTGTACAATAATGTGCATATAGTAAAAAATGCTGTATTTTACACCTAAAAATTTTTAATAGTTCTTACGCTATTTGTTTTTTACCATAATAAAATTTAGAACTTTACATCAAAGAATTTTACAACAAAGAAACTACTTCAAAGAACTTTACATCAAAGAAAACTAAATGATTCTATCAAATAAATATCTTGTAATTCTAAAATTTTGACAAATATTGAAATAAGAAAACCAGTATTTTAAAATGAAAGAGCCATGCATTTATAAAACTATGTTAAAATTAATCAACTTATTAGTTTTATTTTATAAATTTAAACTTACAGAAAGTTTAATCTTATCTGAAAGAAAGCAAATAAAATTCTTAAAGATGATTATGGGGAAAAATAAATCTAAATTAACTGTAGAGCTTCCATGGCCACCAGCATTTGAGTAGACAAGATCTTCAAGAAATGAAAGCACAAAATAAGTCTGAAATTTGTACCACTTTTTTTCTTTGAAAGCCTTTACTAATTTGTAACTGGCAGAAAGCTAAGAGGTTGGAATCTTGGTCAAAGGCACATCTAAGAGGTTGAGCAGGTGAACAGAGCTTTGACAGTTTACAGAGCAAAAGAAATTTTTTTTTGCTTCAAAAACCTGTTAAGTTTGAGAGACCTTGATGAACCCCTCATATTTTCAGATGGGACGTGTGAAGTCTGGTTCCTAGCAATAACAGTGAACTGAAAATAGACCAATTTTAATGAATCCTGAAACACAATTTCAAACCAGTTCAATCCCAAACTGAATTAAAGTGATGTGCTTCTTGTCTACCTGTCTGGTCTGCCAGACACAAAAGTCATATCATCCAGAGCCTCTGTAGTTTTTCAATGCTTAGCAATCAATAAAAAAGTTACCAATGCACATTGAGACAAGATTAAAAGAAAAAAATAGATAGAAAACAGACTCACAGTAGATCTATATTTGCAATGACCACAGTTGGACCTTAAGTAACATGATTATACATTCAAAAAAGTAATAACAAAATATAGAATTTCAATATCAAAATTAAATACACAATGGCATCAAAATGGACACTTCAGATATGAAAATACAATAACTAAAATTAAGAACTTGTAATTGGTTTAAGAGCAGATAAGGCATGGATAATTAGAGGACTGGTGAACTAGAAGATTAGTCAGTAGAAAGTACTCAAACAGAAGCATAGACATCCCAAGGCATACAGTCATCAGACTATCCAAGGTCAACATGAAAGAAAAAAATCTTAAAGGCAGCCAGAGAAAAAGGTCGTATTATCTATAAAAGAAAACCCATCAGACTTACAGCAGACTCCTCAACAGAAAACTTACAGGCTAGAAAATATTGGGTTTCCATTTCTACCATTTTTAAAGAAAAAAAATGACAGCCAAGAATTTTATATCCTGCCAAACTGAGCTTTATAAATGAAGGAGTAAAAAAGCCTTTCCCTGACCAGCAATTACTGAGGGAATTCATCTCCACCAATCTGGTACCACAGGAGATGCTTAAGGGAGTTCTAAACATGGAAATGAAAGAAAGATACTCACTACCACAGAAGCACACAGCACATGGACACTATAAAGCAACTACACAATTGAGACTACAAAGCACCTAGCTAATGACACTATGACAAAAACAAGCCTTCACATATCAATATTAACATTGAATGTAAATGATCTAAACACTCTACATAAAAGACATAAAGTGGAAAATTAAATTATAAAACAAGACCCATCCTTCTGCTGTCTTCAAGAGACCCATGTCACACGTAATAATACCCATAGGCTCAAAGTAAAAGGGTAGAGAAAGATTTATTACACAAATGGAAAACCAAGAAAAGTAGGAGTCATTATTTTTGTATCAAACAAATGTTAAGCTTACAACAGTGAAAAAGGAGAAGTACATTATATAACGATTAATGGTTAATTCAACAAGAAGATTTAACTATACTAAATACATATGCACCCAACATTGAAAACACCAAGATTAATAAGCTACTTCTAGACTTTGGAGAAGGCTTAGATAGCCAGACAATAATAGTAGGAGACTTCAATACCCCACTAACAGAATTAGACAGATCACCAAGGCAGAAAACTAACAACGAAACTCTGGACCCAAATTTGACGTTTGACCTATTGGATCTAACAGATATCTACAGAATAATCTACCCAACAACCACAGAATATACATTCTTCTTACCTGTACATGGAATATACTATAAGACTAACTACATGCTTGATCGTAAAACATCTCGATAAATTAAAAAAAAAATTAAAATTATACCAACCATCCTCTTGGACCACTGTAGAGTAAAAATAGAAATCAGTACCAAGAGGAACTCTAAAAAACACACAATTATTTGGAATCTAAACAACCTGACCCTGAAAGACTTTTGAGCAAAAAATGAATTTAAGGAAGAAATAAAAATACTTTTTGCAACAAATGAAAATAGAGATACATTATACAAATACCTCTGCAATGTGGCAAAAGCAGTGTTAACAGAAAAGTTATAGCATTAAATGTCTACAGTCAGAAGATAGAGATCTCAGATTAACCACCTAACATTGCACCTAAAGCAACTGGAAAAACAAGAACAAGCATCACAAAGCTACCAAAAGGAAATAAATAACTAAAATCAGAACAGAATTAAAGGAAATTGAGAAAGAAACTACCAAGGGTCAATGAAACAAAAAGTTGATTCATTGAAAGGATAAACAAGATCAATAGACTACTAGCTAGACGCACAAAGAAAAATTTAGAGATCAAAGCAAGCACAATCAGAAATGACAAAGTTAACATTATAACCTATCTCACAGAAATACGAAAGATCCTCAGAGAATATTATGAACACCTCTAGGCACACAAAATAGAAAATCTAAAGGAAGTTGATAAATTCCCGGTAAAACACAACCTCCCAAAATTGAATCACAAAAAAGTTGAAACTCTGAACAGACCAATAACAGTTTCCAAACTTGAATCAGTAATGAAAAAACCTACCAACCAAAACCAGTCCTAGACCAGATGGATTTACAGCTAAATTATAACAGATATACAAGGAAGAGCTAGTACCAATCTTATTGAAACTATTTCCAAAAATTGAAGAGGAACTATTTCTCCTTAACTCATTCTACAAAACCGGTATTATTCTGATACCAAAATCTGGCAAAGACACAACAACAACAACAAAAAAACTAGAGGCCAATATCCCTGATGAACATAGACACAAAATTCCTCAACCAAATACTAGCAAACCAAATTCAGCAGCACACCAAAAGGTTAATGGACCACAAGCAAGTGGCCTTTATTCCGGCGAGGCAAGTTTGTTTCAATATACACAAATCAATAAATGTGATTTACCATATAAACAGATTGAAAAAAAAATGCGATCATCTTAATAGACGCAGAAAAGAACTTTCAATAAAATCCAGTGTCCCTTCATGATAAAAGCATTCAAACTAGGCACTGAAGGAACATACCTCAAAACACGAAGAGCTATCTATGACAAACCCACAGGCAACATCATATTGAACAGGCAAAAGCTGGAATAATCTTCTTTAAGAACTGGAAAAAGACAAGGATGGCCAATTTCACTACTCCTATTCAACAGAGTACTAGAAATGCTAGCAGAGCAATTAGGCAAAAGAAAGAAATAAAAGGCATCCAAATAGGAAAAGAAGAAGTCAAATAACCTCACTTTGCTGATAATATGAGTCTATAGCTAGAAAGTCCAAAAGACTCCTGAAAGACTAATAGACCTGATAAACAAGTTAAATAAAGTTTCAGCATACAAAATAAACATACAGAAATCAGTAGCATTTCTCTACACCAGTAATACTCAAGCTGAGAGCCAAATGAAAAATGCAATTCCATTTATAATAGCCACAAAAAATAAAACGGCTAAGAAGCTAAGAATAGATCTAACTAAGGAAGTGAAAAATCTCTACAAAAAAACTACATAACATTGCTAAAAGAAATCACAGATAACATAAACAAACAAAAATAAAAGTAAAGACATGGAATCAAACCAGGTGCCCATCGACAGCAAATTGGGTTAAAAATTTTGGTACATATACATTGTGGAATATTATGCAGCCATAATAAAGAACAAAATCATGTTCTTTGCAGCAGCATAGATGCAGCTTGAGGTCATTATCTTGGGCAAACTAACACAGAAACAGGAAAATAAATATTGCATATTCTCTCTTATAAGTGGGAGCTAAACATTAGATACACATGAACATAAAGATGGGAACAACAAACACTGGGCACTTAAAAAGGGAGGAAGAAAGGGAGACTCAAGGGTTGAAAGACTTCTTATTGAGTAGTATGTTTACTATTTTGGTGATGGGAACAATAGATGCCCAAACCTCAGATTCATGTGATATACCCTTATAACAAACCTGAACATGTACCCTCTGAATCTAAAATACAATTAAAAAAGAAGAATAGATAAAGAAATTGGGTAACTAGAGAGAATAAGTGATGTATGAAAAACAGTGAAAAGGCCTATCATATTGTATTAATTCATTTGCCTTGCTATAAAGGAATATCTGAGATTGGGTAATTTATAAAGAAAAGAGGCTTATTTTGACTCACAGTTCTACAGCCTATACAGAAATCATGATGTTGGCATCTGCTTCTGGTGAGAGCCTCAGGAAGCTTACAATCCTGGTTGAAGGTGAAGCAGGGAGAAGGCACATAGCATGGCAAGAATGAGAACGAGAGAGGGGGGCAGCTATCGGGCTCTTTTAAACAACCAGATCTTATGTGAACTCATAGCGTGAGAAATCACTCATTTCCACAAGGAAAGCACCAAACCATTTAGGAGGGATCCTCCCCTGTGATCCAGACACATCCCACTAGGCCCACCTTCGACATTGGAGGTCCCATTTTAACATGAGATTTGAAGTGGACAAACACCCAAGCTGTATCACATAGGTATAAATAGACCATCAAAGGAGATGAGAGTGAAAAAGGAGAAGCATTATGTGAAGAAGTAATGGCTGAGACTTTTTGAATACCTCTAAAAGACATAAAACCACAGTAACAAGGAGTGATACCAATTTTAACAACACCAAATGCTATGGAAAAATTGATCAAAAAAAAAAAAAAGGAGCAAAAATAGGTGGCTGGCAAGATGGCCAAATAAGGACAGCTCCGGTCTGCAGCTCCTAGTGAGATCAATGGAGAAGATGGTTGATTTCTCTATTTCCAACTGAGGTACACAGCTCTTCTCATTGGGACTGGTTAGACAGTGGGTGCAGCTCATGGAGGGTGGGCTGAAACAGGGTGGGGCATCGCCTCACCTGGGAAGTGCAAGGGGTAGGGGAACAAGAACACCCTCTCCCAGCCAAGGGAAGCTGTGAGGGACTGTGCTGTGACGGACTGTGCTGTGAGGAACAGTGCATTCCAGCCCAGCTACTATGCTTTTCCCATGGTCTTCGCAACCCACAGACCAAGAGATTCCCCCAGGTGCCTACACCACTAGGGCCCTGGGCTTCAAGCACAAAACTGGGCAGCTGGTTAGGCAGACACAAAGCTAGCTGCCAGAGTTTTTTTTCATACCCGAGTGGGACCTGGAATGCCAGTGAGACAGAACCATTCACTCCACTGGAAAGGGGGCTGAAGCCAGGAAGTCAAAAGGTGTAGCTCAGTGGATCCCACCACCACTAAGCCAAGCAAGCTATCTTACACTGGCTTAAAATTCTTGCTGCCAGCGCAGCAGTCTGAAGTTGACCTGGGATGCTTGAGCTTGTTGAGGGGAGGGGGGAATGCCATTACTGAGTCTTGAGTAGGCGGTTTTCCCCTCTCAGTGTAAGAAAAGTCACTGGGAAATTCAAACTGAGCGGAGCCTATCACAGCTCAGCGATGCCGCTGTAGCCAGAATGCCTCTCTAGACTCCTCCTCTCTGGGCAGGGTATCTCTGAAAGAAAGGCAGCAGTCCCAGTCAGAGGCTTATAGATAAAACTCCCATCTCCCTGGGACAGAGCACTTGGGAGATGGGGCAGCAGTAAGTGCAGCTTCAGCAGACTTAAACATTCCTGCCTGCCGGCTCTGAAGACAGCAACAGATCTACCAGCACAGCACTGGAGCTCTGCTAAAAGACAGACTACCTCCTCAAGTGGGCCGCTGACTCCTGTGCCTCCTGATGAGGAGACACCTCCCAGCAGTGGTTGACAGACACCTCATACAGGAGAGCACCGGCTGGCATCTGGTGAGTGACCCTCTGGGATGAATCTTCCAGAAGAAGGAAGAGGCATCAATCTTTGCTGTTCTGCAGACTCTGCTGGTGATACCCAGGCAAACAGGGTCTGTAGTGGACCTCCAGCAAATTCCAGCAGACCTGCAGCACAGGATCCTGACTGTTACAAGGAAAACTAACAAACAGAAAAAAATAGTATCAACACCGACAAAAAGGACATCCACACAAAAACCCCATTCGAAGGTCACCAACATCAAAGACCGAAGGTAGATAAATCCATGAAGATGAGGAAAAACCAGCACAAGAAGGCTGAAAATTCCAAAAACCAGAACGCCTCTTCTCCTCCAAAGGATCACCATTCCTTGCCAGCAAGGGAAAAAAAACTGGACGGAGAATGAGTTTGATGAATTGACAGAAGCAGGCTTCAGAACGTGGGTAATAACAAACTCCTCTGAGCTAAAAGATCACGTTTTAACCCAATGCAAGGAAGCTCAGAACTTTGAAAAATGGCTAGAGGAATTGCTAACTAGAAAAATCAGTTTAGAGAAGAACATAAATGACCTGATGGAGCTGAAAAATACAACATAAGAACTTCATGAAGCACACACAAGTATCATTCGCCAAATATATCAAGCAGAAGAAAGGATATCAGAGATTGAAGATCAACTTAATTAAATAAAGCATGAAGAGAAGATTAGAGAAAAAATAATGGAAAGGAATGAACAAAGCTTCCAAGAAATATGGGACTATGTAAAAAGACCAAACTTACATTTGATTGCTGTACCAGAAAATGATGGGAAAAATAGAATCAAGTTGGAAAGCACTCTTCAGGATATTATTCAGGAGAACTTCCCCAACCTAGCAAGACAGGCCAACATTCAAATTCAGGAAATACAGAGGACATCACAAAGATACTCCTCGAGAAGAGCAACTCCAAAACACATAATTGCCAGATTCACCAAGGTTGAAAAGATGGAAAAAATTTTTAGGGCAGCTAGAGAGGGTCAGGTTACCCACAAAAGGAAGCCCATCAGAATAACAGTGGATCTCTCTACAGAAACCCAACAAGCCAGAAGAGAGTGGGGGCCAGTATTCAATATTCTTAAAGAAAAGCATTTTCCACCCAGAATTTTATGTCCAGCTAAACTAAGCTTCATAAGTGATGGAAAAATAAAATCCTTTACAGACAAGCAAATGCTGAGAGGTTTTATC